>NW_027591583.1:12500-70000 GCF_964213995.1 Mustelus asterias | reverse complement strand
TGTCTGTCTCTCTCTCTCTCTCTCTCTCTCTCTGTCTCTCTCTCTCTCTGTCTGTCTCTCTCTCTCTCTCTGTCTCTCTCTCTCTGTCTCTCTCTCTGTCTCTCTCTCTCTGTCTCTGTCTCACTCTCTGTCTCTCTCTCTCTCTTTCTCTCTCTGTCTCTCTCTCTCTGTCTCTCTCTCTGTCTCTCTCTGTCTCTCTCTCTTTCTCTCTCTGTCTCTGTCTCTCTCTGTCTCTCTCTCTCTGTCTCTCTCTCTCTCTGTCTCTGTCTCTCTCTCTCTCTCTGTCTCTCTCTCGCTCTCTGTCTCTCTCTCTCTGTCTCTGTCTCTCTCTCTCTCTCTGTCTCTCTCTCTCTCTCTCTGTCTCTCTCTCTCTCTCTCTGTCTCTGTCTCTCTCTCTCTCTCTGTCTCTGTCTCTCTCTCGCTCCCTCTCTCTCTCACAGTATAAATTTCTTGTGAAATTAGGACACAGTCTGTCACATTATTCTTGGTGTTTTGAAGCCACTTTCTGACACACATACTGGCGATGCTTATTATCGCAGCTTGCCTGTTACCATGGAAACTGTAGAGCCTTAACCTAAAACAAAGGCTTCATTCACTTGCTGTTTAAAATGGAGGTGGAAGGAGATAATGTTAACAGCAGCCCACAACCCGACCCGATTAGATACAGAGAGACCCCCACACTGTCCCCCATCAAACACTCCCAGGACAGGTACAGCACGGGGTTAGATACAGAGTAAAGCTCCCTCTACACTGTCCCCATCAAACACTCCCAGGACAGGTACAGCACGGGGTTAGATACAGAGTAAAGCTCCCTCTACACTGTCCCCCATCAAACACTCCCAGGACAGGTACAGCACGGGGTTACATACAGAGTAAAGCTCCCTCTACACTGTCCCCCATCAAACGCTCCCAGGACAGGTACAGCATGGGGTTAGATACAGAGTAAAGCTCGCTCTACACTGTCCCCTCATCAAACACTCCCAGGACAGGTACAGCACGGGGTTAGATACAGAGTAAAGCTCCCTCTCCACTGTCCCCCATCAAACACTCCCAGGACAGGTACAGCACGGGGTTAGATACAGAGTAAAGCTCCCTCTACACTGTCCCATCAAACACTCCCAGGACAGGTACAGCACGGGGTTAGATACAGAGTAAAGCTCTCTCTACACTGTCCCCATCAAACACTCCCAGGACAGGTACAGCACGGGGTTAGATACAGAGTAAAGCTCCCTCTACACTGTCCCCCATCAAACACTCCCAGGACAGGTACAGCACGGGGTTAGATACAGAGTAAAGCTCCCTCTACACTGTCCCCATCAAACACTCCCAGGACAGGTACAGCACGGGGTTAGATACAGAGTAAAGCTCTCTCTACACTGTCCCCATCAAACACTCCCAGGACAGGTACAGCACGGGGTTAGATACAGAGTAAAGCTCCCTCTACACTGTCCCCATCAAACACTCCCAGGACAGGTACAGCACGGGGTTAGATACAGAGTAAAGCTCCATCTACACTGTCCCCATCAAACACTCCCAGGACAGGTACAGCACGGGGTTAGATACAGAGTAAAGCTCCATCTACACTGCCCCCCATCAAACACTCCCAGGACAGGTACAGCACGGGGTTAGATACAGAGTAAAGCTCCCTCTACACTGTCCCCCATCAAACACTCCCAGGACAGGTACAGCACGGGGTTAGATACAGAGTAAAGTTCCCTCTACTCTGTCCCCATCAAACACACACAGGACAGGTACAGCACGGGGTTAGATACAGAGTAAAACTTCCTCTACACTGTCCCTGTCAAACACTCCCAGGACAGGTACAGCACGGGGTTAGATACAGAGTAAAGCTCCCTCTACACTGTCCTCATCAAACACTCCCAGAACAACTACAGCACAGGGTTAGAGACAGAGTAAAGCTCCCTCTACACTGTCCCCATCAAACACTCCCAGGACAGGTACAGCACGGGGTTAGAAACAGAGTAAAGCTCCCTCTACACTGTCCCTGTCAAACACTCCCAGGACAGGTACAGCACGGGGTTAGATACAGAGTAAAGCTCCATCTACACTGCCCCCCATCAAACACTCCCAGGACAGGTACAGCACGGGGTTAGATACAGAGTAAAGCTCCCTCTACACTGTCCCCCATCAAACACTCCCAGGACAGGTACAGCACGTGGTTAGATACAGAGTAAAGTTCCCTCTACTCTGTCCCCATCAAACACACACAGGACAGGTACAGCACAGGGTTAGATACAGAGTAAAACTTCCTCTACACTGTCCCTGTCAAACACTCCCAGGACAGGGACAGCACGGGGTTAGATACAGAGTAAAGCTCCCTCTACACTGTCCCCATCAAACACTCCCAGGACAGGTACAGCATGGGGTTAGATACAGAGTAAAGCTCCCTCTACACTGTCCCCATCAAACACTCCAAGACAGGTACAGCATGGGGTTAGATACAGAGTAAAGCTCCCTCTATACTGTCCCACCTAGCACTCCCAGGACAGGTACAGCCCGGAGTTAGATGCAGAATAAAGATCCCTCGACACTGTCCCCCATCAAACACTCCAAGGACAGGTACAGCACGAGGTTAGATACAGAGTAAAGCTCCCTTTACACTGTCCCATCAAACACTCCAAGGACAGGTACAGCACGGGGTTAGATACAGAGTAAAGCTCCCTTTACACTGTCCCATCAAACACTCCAAGGACAGGTACAGCACGGGGTTAGATACAGAGTAAAGCTACCTCTACACTGTCCCCATCAAACACTCCCAGGACAGGTACAGCATGGGGTTAGATACAGAGTAAAGCTCCCTCTACACTGTCCCCATCAAACACTCCAAGGACAGGTACAGCATGGGGTTAGATACAGAGTAAAGCTCCCTCTACACTGTCCCCATCAAACACTCCAAGGACAGGTACAGCACGGGGTTAGATACAGAGTAAAGCTCCCTGTACACTGTCCCCATCAAACACTCCAAGGACAGGTACAGCACGGGGTTAGATACAGAGTAAAGCTCCCTCTACACTGTCCCCATCAAACACTCCCAGGACAGGTACAGCACGGGGTTAGATACAGAGTAAAGCTCCCTCTAAACTGTCCCCCATCAAACACTCCCAGGACAGGTACAGCACGGGGCTAGATACAGAGTAAAGCTCCCTCTACACTGTCCCCATCAAACACTCCCAGGACAGGTACAGCACGGGGTTAGATACAGAGTAAAGCTCCCTCTACACTGTCCCCATCAAACACTCCCAGGACAGGTACAGCATGGGGCTAGATACAGAGTAATACAGCACTGTCATAGAGTCATAGAGGTTTACAGCATGGAAACAGGCCCTTCGGCCCAACTTGTGCATGCTGCCCTTTTTTTTAAAACCCCCAAGCTAGTCCCAATTGCCCGCATTTGGCCCATTCGTCAGCCCACTGGCCCAATTGATCAAGATCCCGTTGCAATCGGAGATAACCTTCTTCACTGTCCACTATGCCACCAATCTTGGTGTCATCTGCAAACTTACTAACTATGTCTCCTATATTATCTAACCTGGGGAAAGCACGTTGACAGGATTGTACTATAGGCCCCCAAATAGTCAGCGGGAAATTGAGGAGCAAATATGTAAGGAGATTACAGATAGCTCCAAGAAAAATAGGGTGGTGACAGTCGGGGATTTTACCTTTCCCAACATTGACTGGGACAGCCAGTTTGGAGCGTTGGATGGAGAGAAATTTGTTGAGTGTATTCAGGAGGAATTTCTCATTCAGTATGTGGATGGCCCGACTCGAGAGGGGGCTAAACCTGACCTCCTCTTGGGAAATAAGGAAGGGCAGGTGACAGAAGTGTGAATGAGGGATCACTTTGGGACCAGTGACCATAATTCTATTAGTTTTAAGATAGCTATGGAGAATGATAGGTCTGTCCCAAAAGTTAAAATTCTAAATTAGGGCAAGGCCAATTTTGATGGTATCAGGCAGGAACTTTCTAAAGTTAATTGGGGGAGTCTGTGGGAAGGCAAAGGGGCGTCTGGTAAGTGGGAGGCTTTCAAAAGTGTGTTAACCAGGGTTCAGGGCAAGCACATTCCTCTTAGAGGGTAACAGTGGAAGGGTGCGTTTCTGAATGGAGGGCTGTGACGAGTGGCGTTCCTCAGGGATCAGTGCTGGGACCTTTGCTGTTTGTAATATATATAAATGATTTGGAGGAAAATGTAACTAGTTTGATTCATGAGTTTGCGGACGACACAAGGTTGGTGGATTTGCGGATAGCGATGAGGACCATCAGAGGATACAGCAGGATATAGATCAGTTGGAGCCTTGGGCGGAGAGATGGCAGATGGAGTTTAATCCGGTCAAATGTGAGGTAATGCATTTTGGAAGGTCTAATACAGATAGGAAATATACAGTAAATGGCAGAACCCTTAAGAGTATTGATAGGCAAAGAGATCTGGGTGTACAGGTACACAGGTCACTGAAAGTGGCAATGCAGGTGGAGAAGGTAGTCAAGAAGGCATACGGCATGCTTGCCTTCATCGATGGGTGTATTGAGTTTAAAAATTGGCAAGTCATGTTGCCGCTTTATAGAACCTTAGTTAGGCCGCATTTGGAATATAGTGTTCAATTCTGGTCGCCACACTACCAGAGGATGCGGAGGCTTTGGAGAGGGTACAGAAAAGATTTACCAGGATGTTGCCTGGTATGGAGGGCATTAGCTATGAGGAGAGGTTGGAGAAACTTGGTTTGTTCTCACTGGAACAACGGAGGTTGAGGGGTGACCTGATAGAAGTCTACAAGATTATGAGAGGCATGGACAGAGTGGACAGTCAGAAGCTTTTTCCCAGAGTGGAAGAGTCAATTACTAAGGGGCACAGGTTTAAGGTGCGAGGGGCAAGGTTTAAAGGAGATGTACGAGGCAGATTTTTTACACAGAGGGTGGTGGGTGCCTGGAACCCGTTGCCCGGGGAGGTAGTGGAAGCGGATACGGTAGTGACTTTTAAGGGGCGTCTTGACAAATACATGAATAGGATGGGAATGGAGGGATATGGTCCCCGGAAGGGTAGGGGATTTTAGTTCAGTCGGGCAGCATGGTCGGTGCAGGCTTGGAGGGCCGAAGGGCCTGTTCCTGTGCTGTAATTTTCTTTGTTCTTTGTTCTAGAGCGAAGGGCAAGGCTGATAGAAATAGGGAACCCCGGATGACTCGCGATATTGAGGCCCTGGTCAAGTAGAATAAGTAGGAACATGACAGGCATAGGCAGCTGGGATCAAGTGAATCCCTTGAAGAGTATCGGAGGTGTAGGAGTAGAGTTAAGAGAGAAATCAGGAGGGCAAAAAGGGGACACGAGATTGTTTTGGCAGTTAAGGCAAAGGAGAATCCAAAGGGCTTCTACAAACACATAAAAGGCAAAAGAGTAACAAGGGAGAGAGTAGGGCCTCTTAAGGATCAACAAGGTCATCTATGTGCGGATCCACAAGAGATGGGTGAGATCCTAAATGAATATTTCTCATCAGTATTTCCTGTTGAGAAAAGCATGGATGTTAGGGAACTTGGGGAAATAAATAGTGATGTCTTGAGGAGTGTACATATTACAGAGAAGGAGGTGCTGGAAGTCTTAAAGCGCATCAAGGTAGATAAATCCCCGGGACCTGATGAAGTGGATCCCAGGGCATTGTGGGAGGCTAGGGGGTAAATTGCGGGTCCCCTAGCCGAGATATTTGAATCATCGATAGTCACGGGTGAGGTGCCTGAAGATTGGAGAGTGGCAAATGTTGTGCCTTTGTTTAAAAAGAGCTGCAGGGAGAAGCCTGGGAACTACAGGCCAGTGAGCCTCACATCTGTGGTGGGTAAGTTGTTGGAAGGTATTTTGAAAGACAGGATCTACAGGCATTTAGAGAGGCAAGGACTGATTAGGGACATTCAGCATGGCTTTGTGAGTGGAAAATCATGTCTCACAAATTTGATTGAGTTTTTTGAAGGGGTAACCAAGAAGGTAGATGAGGGCAGTGCAGTTGATGTTGTCTACATGGACTTTAGCAAGGCCTTTGACAAGGTACCGCATGGTAGGTTGTTGCATAAAGTTAAATCTCACTGGATCCAGGGTGAGGTAGTTAAATGGATACAAAATTGGCTTGAAATCAGAAGCCAGAGGGTGGTTGTAGAAGGTTGTTTTTCAAACTGGAGGCCTGTGACCAGTGGTGTGCCTCAGGGATTGGTTAGGGATTGGTTAGGGATTGGTTAGGGGGGTGGTTAGTTGATCTGGAGACCTCTGGCTCAATATTTATCCCCCAATGAAACACAGAATATATTCTGGGCCATTATACAACATTGCTGTTTGTGGGATCTTACTGTGTGTGAACGTCTGCTGCCGAGATTCCTGCATTGGAGTGGTGACCTGATCTCAAACAAAGATGTGTAGGTTAGGTGGATTGGCCATGGTAAATTGACCCTTAGTGTCCAAAGGCGTGCAGGTTAGGTGGATTGGCCATGCTAAAGTGCCCCTCATGGTCAGGGGGATTAGTGGGGTAAATACATGGGGTTAGATAGATAGATAGATACCCTACAGTGCAGAAAGAGGCCCTTCGGCCCATCGAGTCTGCACCGACCACAATCCCACCCAGGCCCTATCCCCATATCCCACCCACTAATCCCTCTAACCTAGACATCTCAGGACACTAAGGGGCAATTTTAGCATGGCCAATCAACCTAACCTGCACATCTTTGGACGGTGGGAGGAAACCGGAGCACCCGGAGGAAACCCACGCAGACACGAGGAGAATGTGCAAACTCCACACAGACAGTGACCCAAGCCAGGAATCGAACCCAGGTCCCTGGAGCTGTGAAGCACTGTGGTATCGTGCCGGGTTATGGGGATTGTTGTCGGTGCAGGTTCAACAGGCTGAATGGCCCCAGTCTGCTCTGTAGGGATGATATGATTCTGAAGACACAGATTGGGTGTGAAAGGCATAGGGACGCTCCGCGGGGTCAGAGAGAGAAACAAGAGCTGGGTCAGTCTCTCCGGTCGAGATGCTGTCCCTCGTGACTCGCTGGGTGAATTAATGATGCGATTCCGCTCATTGATGTAGTAAATAATGGAGGATAACAGACAATGCCCATATCAGCTTTCCCAGCCTCTGCTCAGAACCCACGCAACTGATTATCCACCGTGCACTGTGTGGGAAAGAAGATTACTCACAGAGTTCGCAGAGCAGACCATCGAGGGGTTCGGGGTGGTTTATATATAAAATAACAGATACCCGGGAGTGAGTTACAGACTGGAATCTAATCGAGGGGTTCGGGGTGGTTTATATATAGAGTAACAGATACCCGGGAGTGAGTTACAGACTGGATTCTAATCGAGGGGTTCGGGGTGGTTTATACATAAAATAACAGATACCCGGGAGTGAGTTACAGACTGGAATCTAATCGCGGGGTTCGGGGTGGTTTATATATAGAATAACAGATACCCGGGAGTGAGTTACAGACTGGAATCTAATCGAGGGGTTCGGGGGGGTTTATATATAGAATAACAGATACCCGGGAGTGAGTTACAGACTGGAATCTAATCGAGGGGTTTGGGGTGGTTTATATATAGAATAACAGATACCCGGGAGTGAGTTACAGACTGGAATCTAATCGCGGGGTTTGGGGTGGTTTATATATAGAATAACAGATACCCGGGAGTGAGTTACAGACTGGAATCTAATCGAGGGGTTCAGTGTGGTTTATATATAGAATAACAGATACCCGGGAGTGAGTTACAGACTGGAATCTAATCGAGGGGTTCGGGGTGGTTTATATATAGAATAACAGATACCCGGGAGTGAGTTACAGACTGGAATCTAATCGAGGGGTTCGGGGTGGTTTATATATAGAATAACAGATACCCGGGAGTGAGTTACAGACTGGAATCTAATCGAGGGGTTCGGGGTGGTTTATATATAGAATAACAGATACCCGGGAGTGAGTTACAGACTGGAATCTAATCGAGGGGTTCGGGGTGGTTTATATATAGAATAACAGATACCCGGGAGTGAGTTACAGACTGGAATCTAATCGAGGGGTTCGGGGTGGTTTATATATAGAATAACAGATACCCGGGAGTGAGTTACAGACTGGAATCTAATCGAGGGGTTCGGGGTGGTTTATATATAGAATAACAGATACCCGGGAGTGAGTTACAGACTGGAATCTAATCGAGGGGTTCGGGGTGGTTTATATATAGAATAACAGATACCCGGGAGTGAGTTACAGACTGGAATCTAATCGAGGGGTTCGGGGGGGTTTATATATAGAATAACAGATACCCGGGAGTGAGTTACAGACTGGAATCTAATCGAGGGGTTTGGGGTGGTTTATATATAGAATCACAGATACCCGGGAGTGAGTTACAGACTGGAATCTAATCGAGGGGTTTGGGGTGGTTTATATATAGAATCACAGATACCCGGGAGTGAGTTACAGACTGGAATCTAATCGAGGGGTTCGGGGGGGTTTATATATAGAATAACAGATACCCGGGAGTGAGTTACAGACTGGAATCTAATCGAGGGGTTTGGGGTGGTTTATATATAGAATCACAGATACCCGGGAGTGAGTTACAGACTGGAATCTAATCGAGGGGTTCGGGGGGGTTTATATATAGAATAACAGATACCCGGGAGTGAGTTACAGACTGGAATCTAATCGAGGGGTTCGGGGTGGTTTATATATAGAATAACAGATACCCAGGAGTGAGTTACAGACTGGAATCTAATCGAGGGGTTCAGGGTGGTTTATACATAAAATAACAGATACCCGGGAGTGAGTTACAGACTGGAATCTAATCGAGGGGTTCAGGGTGGTTTATACATAAAATAACAGATACCCGGGAGTGAGTTACAGACTGGAATCTAATCGCGGGGTTCGGGGTGGTTTATATATAGAATAACAGATACCCGGGAGTGAGTTACAGACTGGAATCTAATCGAGGGGTTCAGGGTGGTTTATATATAGAATAACAGATACCCGGGAGTGAGTTACAGACTGGAATCTAATCGCGGGGTTCGGGGTGGTTTATATATAGAATAACAGATACCCGGGAGTGAGTTACAGACTGGAATCTAATCGAGGGGTTCGGGGTGGTTTATATATAGAATAACAGATACCCGGGAGTGAGTTACAGACTGGAATCTAATCGAGGGGTTCGGGGGGGTTTATATATAGAATAACAGATACCCGGGAGTGAGTTACAGACGGGAATCTAATCGAGGGGTTCGGGGTGGTTTATATATAGAGTAACAGATACCCGGGAGTGAGTTACAGACTGGAATCTAATCGAGGGGTTCGGGGGGGTTTATATATAGAGTAACAGATACCCGGGAGTGAGTTACAGACTGGAATCTAATCGAGGGGTTCAGGGTGGTTTATATATAGAGTAACAGATACCTGGGAGTGAGTTACAGACTGGAATCTAATCGAGGGGTTCGGGGTGGTTTATATATAGAATAACAGATACCCGGGAGTGAGTTACAGACTGGAATCTAATCGAGGGGTTCGGGGGGGTTTATATATAGAATAACAGATACCCGGGAGTGAGTTACAGACTGGAATCTAATCGAGGGGTTTGGGGTGGTTCATATATAGAATAACAGATACCCGGGAGTGAGTTACAGACTGGAATCTAATCGAGGGGTTCGGGGTGGTTTATACATAAAATAACAGATACCCGGGAGTGAGTTACAGACTGGAATCTAATCGAGGGGTTCGGGGTGGTTTATATATAGAATAACAGATACCCGGGAGTGAGTTACAGACTGGAATCTAATCGAGGGGTTCAGGGTGGTTTATACATAAAATAACAGATACCCGGGAGTGAGTTACAGACTGGAATCTAATCGAGGGGTTCAGGGTGGTTTATACATAAAATAACAGATACCCGGGAGTGAGTTACAGACTGGAATCTAATCGAGGGGTTCAGGGTGGTTTATATAAAGAATAACAGATACCCGGGAGTGAGTTACAAACTGGAATCTAATCGAGGGGTTCAGGGTGGTTTATATATAGAATAACAGATACCCGGGAGTGAGTTACAGACTGGAATCTAATCGAGGGGTTCAGGGTGGTTTATATATAGAATAACAGATACCCGGGAGTGAGTTACAGACTGGAATCTAATCCAGGGGTTCGTGATGGTTTATATATAGAATAACAGATACCCGGGAGTGAGTTACAGACTGGAATCTAATCGAGGGGTTCGGGATGGTTTATATATAGAATAACAGATACCCGGGAGTGAGTTACAGACTGGAATCTAATCGCGGGGTTCAGGGTGGTTTATATATAGAATAACAGATACCTGGGAGTGAGTTACAGACTGGAATCTAATCGAGGGGTTCAGGGTGGTTTATATATCGACTAACAGATACCCGGGAGTGAGTTACAGACTGGAATCTAATCGAGGGGTTCGGGATGGTTTATATATAGAATAACAGAAAACCGGGAGTGAGTTACAGACTGGAATCTAATCGCGGGGTTCAGGGTGGTTTATATATAGAATAACAGATACCCGGGAGTGAGTTACAGACTGGAATCTAATCGCGGGGTTCAGGGTGGTTTATATATAGAATAACAGATACCCGGGAGTGAGTTACAGACTGGAATCTAATCGCGGGGTTCAGGGTGGTTTATATATAGAATAACAGATACCTGGGAGTGAGTTACAGACTGGAATCTAATCGAGGGGTTCGGGGTGGTTTTTATATAGAATAACAGATACCCGGGAGTGAGTTACAGACTGGAATCTGATCGAGGAGTTCAGGGTGGTTTATATATTTAGGTAACAAATTATATTTAGGTAACTAAGTGTGTTGATGAAGGTAGGGCAGTTGATGTCATATACATGGATTTTAGTAAGGCGTTTGATAAGGTCCCCCATGGTCGGCTTATGATGAAAGTAAGGCGTGTGGGATAGAGGGAAAATTGGCGGATTGGATAGGTAACTGGCTGTCTGATCGAAGACAGAGGGTGGTGGTGGATGGAAAATTTTCGGACTGGAGGCAGGTTGCTAGCGGAGTGCCACAGGGATCAGTGCTTGGTCCTCTGCTCTTTGTGATTTTTATTAATGACTTAGAGGAGGGGGCTGAAGGGTGGATCAGTAAATTTGCTGATGACACCAAGATTGGTGGAGTAGTGGATGAGGTGGAGGGCTGTTGTAGGCTGCAAAGAGACATAGATAGGATGCAAAGCTGGGCTGAAAAATGGCAAATGGAGTTTCACCCTGATAAATGTGAGGTGATTCATTTTGGTAGGACTAATTTAAATGTGGATTACAGGGTCAAAGGTAGGGTTCTGAAGACTGTGGAGGAACAGAGAGATCTTGGGGTCCATATCCACAGATCTCTGAAGGTTGCCACTCAAGTGGATAGAGCTGTGAAGAAGGCCTATAGTGTGTTAGCTTTTATTAACAGGGGGTTTGAGTTTAAGAGCCGTGGGGTTATGCTGCAACTGTACAGGACCTTGGTGAGACCACATTTGGAATATTGTGTGCAGTTCTGGTCACCTCACTATAAGAAGGATGTGGAAGCGCTGGAAAGGGTGCAGAGGAGATTTACCAGGATGCTGCCTGGTTTGGAGGGTAGGTCTTATGAGGAAAGGTTGAGGGAGCTAGGGCTGTTCTCTCTGGAGCGGAGGAGGCTGAGGGGAGACTTAAAAGAGGTTTATAAAATGATGAAGGGGATAGATAGAGTGAACGTTCAAAGACTATTTCCTTGGGTGGATGGAGCTATCACAAGGGGGCATAACTATAGGGTTCGTGGTGGAAGATACAGGAAGGATACCAGAGGTAGGTTCTTTACGCAGAGAGTGGTTAGGGTGTGGAATGGACTGCCTGCAGTGATAGTGGAGTCAGACACTTTAGGAACATTTAAGCGGTTATTGGATAGGCACATGGAGCACACCAGGATGATAGGGAGTGGGATAGCTTGATCTTGGTTTCAGATAAAGCTCGGCACAACATCGTGGGCCGAAGGGCCTGTTCTGTGCTGTACTGTTCTATGTTCTATGTTCCATATAGAATAACAGATACCCGGGAGTGAGTTACAGACTGGAATCGAATCGAGGGGTTCGGGGTGGTTTATATATAGAATAACAGATACCCGGGAGTGAGTTCCAGACTGGAATCTAATCGAGGGGTTCAGGATGGTTTATATATAGAATAACAGATACCCGGGAGTGAGTTACAGACTGGAATCTAATCGAGGGGTTCAGGGTGGTTTATATATAGAATAACAGATACCCGGGAGTGAGTTACAGACTGGAATCTAATCGCGGGGTTCAGGGTGGTTTATATATAGAATAACAGATACCCGGGAGTGAGTTACAGACTGGAATCTAATCGCGGGGTTCAGGGTGGTTTATATATAGAATAACAGATACCCGGGAGTGAGTTACAGACTGGAATCTAATCGAGGGGTTCGGGGTGGTTTATATATAGAATAACAGATACCCGGGAGTGAGTTACAGACTGGAATCTAATCGAGGGGTTCGGGGTGGTTTATATATAGAATAACAGATACCCGGGAGTGAGTTACAGACTGGAATCTAATCGAGGGGTTCGGGGTGGTTTATATATAGAATAACAGATACCCGGGAGTGAGTTACAGACTGGAATCTAATCCAGGGGTTCGGGGGGGTTTATATATAGAATAACAGATACCCGGGAGTGAGTTACAGACTGGAATCTAATCGAGGGGTTTGGGGTGGTTTATATATAGAATCACAGATACCCGGGAGTGAGTTACAGACTGGAATCTAATCGAGGGGTTTGGGGTGGTTTATATATAGAATCACAGATACCCGGGAGTGAGTTACAGACTGGAATCTAATCGAGGGGTTCGGGGGGGTTTATATATAGAATAACAGATACCCGGGAGTGAGTTACAGACTGGAATCTAATCGAGGGGTTTGGGGTGGTTTATATATAGAATCACAGATACCCGGGAGTGAGTTACAGACTGGAATCTAATCGAGGGGTTCGGGGGGGTTTATATATAGAATAACAGATACCCGGGAGTGAGTTACAGACTGGAATCTAATCGAGGGGTTCGGGGTGGTTTATATATAGAATAACAGATACCCAGGAGTGAGTTACAGACTGGAATCTAATCGAGGGGTTCAGGGTGGTTTATACATAAAATAACAGATACCCGGGAGTGAGTTACAGACTGGAATCTAATCGAGGGGTTCAGGGTGGTTTATACATAAAATAACAGATACCCGGGAGTGAGTTACAGACTGGAATCTAATCGCGGGGTTCGGGGTGGTTTATATATAGAATAACAGATACCCGGGAGTGAGTTACAGACTGGAATCTAATCGAGGGGTTCAGGGTGGTTTATATATAGAATAACAGATACCCGGGAGTGAGTTACAGACTGGAATCTAATCGCGGGGTTCGGGGTGGTTTATATATAGAATAACAGATACCCGGGAGTGAGTTACAGACTGGAATCTAATCGAGGGGTTCGGGGTGGTTTATATATAGAATAACAGATACCCGGGAGTGAGTTACAGACTGGAATCTAATCGAGGGGTTCGGGGGGGTTTATATATAGAATAACAGATACCCGGGAGTGAGTTACAGACGGGAATCTAATCGAGGGGTTCGGGGTGGTTTATATATAGAGTAACAGATACCCGGGAGTGAGTTACAGACTGGAATCTAATCGAGGGGTTCGGGGGGGTTTATATATAGAGTAACAGATACCCGGGAGTGAGTTACAGACTGGAATCTAATCGAGGGGTTCAGGGTGGTTTATATATAGAGTAACAGATACCTGGGAGTGAGTTACAGACTGGAATCTAATCGAGGGGTTCGGGGTGGTTTATATATAGAATAACAGATACCCGGGAGTGAGTTACAGACTGGAATCTAATCGAGGGGTTCGGGGGGGTTTATATATAGAATAACAGATACCCGGGAGTGAGTTACAGACTGGAATCTAATCGAGGGGTTTGGGGTGGTTCATATATAGAATAACAGATACCCGGGAGTGAGTTACAGACTGGAATCTAATCGAGGGGTTCGGGGTGGTTTATACATAAAATAACAGATACCCGGGAGTGAGTTACAGACTGGAATCTAATCGAGGGGTTCGGGGTGGTTTATATATAGAATAACAGATACCCGGGAGTGAGTTACAGACTGGAATCTAATCGAGGGGTTCAGGGTGGTTTATACATAAAATAACAGATACCCGGGAGTGAGTTACAGACTGGAATCTAATCGAGGGGTTCAGGGTGGTTTATACATAAAATAACAGATACCCGGGAGTGAGTTACAGACTGGAATCTAATCGAGGGGTTCAGGGTGGTTTATATAAAGAATAACAGATACCCGGGAGTGAGTTACAAACTGGAATCTAATCGAGGGGTTCAGGGTGGTTTATATATAGAATAACAGATACCCGGGAGTGAGTTACAGACTGGAATCTAATCGAGGGGTTCAGGGTGGTTTATATATAGAATAACAGATACCCGGGAGTGAGTTACAGACTGGAATCTAATCCAGGGGTTCGGGATGGTTTATATATAGAATAACAGATACCCGGGAGTGAGTTACAGACTGGAATCTAATCGAGGGGTTCGGGATGGTTTATATATAGAATAACAGATACCCGGGAGTGAGTTACAGACTGGAATCTAATCGCGGGGTTCAGGGTGGTTTATATATAGAATAACAGATACCTGGGAGTGAGTTACAGACTGGAATCTAATCGAGGGGTTCAGGGTGGTTTATATATCGACTAACAGATACCCGGGAGTGAGTTACAGACTGGAATCTAATCGAGGGGTTCGGGATGGTTTATATATAGAATAACAGAAAACCGGGAGTGAGTTACAGACTGGAATCTAATCGCGGGGTTCAGGGTGGTTTATATATAGAATAACAGATACCCGGGAGTGAGTTACAGACTGGAATCTAATCGCGGGGTTCAGGGTGGTTTATATATAGAATAACAGATACCCGGGAGTGAGTTACAGACTGGAATCTAATCGCGGGGTTCAGGGTGGTTTATATATAGAATAACAGATACCTGGGAGTGAGTTACAGACTGGAATCTAATCGAGGGGTTCGGGGTGGTTTTTATATAGAATAACAGATACCCGGGAGTGAGTTACAGACTGGAATCTGATCGAGGAGTTCAGGGTGGTTTATATATTTAGGTAACAAATTATATTTAGGTAACTAAGTGTGTTGATGAAGGTAGGGCAGTTGATGTCATATACATGGATTTTAGTAAGGCGTTTGATAAGGTCCCCCATGGTCGGCTTATGATGAAAGTAAGGCGTGTGGGATAGAGGGAAAATTGGCGGATTGGATAGGTAACTGGCTGTCTGATCGAAGACAGAGGGTGGTGGTGGATGGAAAATTTTCGGACTGGAGGCAGGTTGCTAGCGGAGTGCCACAGGGATCAGTGCTTGGTCCTCTGCTCTTTGTGATTTTTATTAATGACTTAGAGGAGGGGGCTGAAGGGTGGATCAGTAAATTTGCTGATGACACCAAGATTGGTGGAGTAGTGGATGAGGTGGAGGGCTGTTGTAGGCTGCAAAGAGACATAGATAGGATGCAAAGCTGGGCTGAAAAATGGCAAATGGAGTTTCACCCTGATAAATGTGAGGTGATTCATTTTGGTAGGACTAATTTAAATGTGGATTACAGGGTCAAAGGTAGGGTTCTGAAGACTGTGGAGGAACAGAGAGATCTTGGGGTCCATATCCACAGATCTCTGAAGGTTGCCACTCAAGTGGATAGAGCTGTGAAGAAGGCCTATAGTGTGTTAGCTTTTATTAACAGGGGGTTTGAGTTTAAGAGCCGTGGGGTTATGCTGCAACTGTACAGGACCTTGGTGAGACCACATTTGGAATATTGTGTGCAGTTCTGGTCACCTCACTATAAGAAGGATGTGGAAGCGCTGGAAAGGGTGCAGAGGAGATTTACCAGGATGCTGCCTGGTTTGGAGGGTAGGTCTTATGAGGAAAGGTTGAGGGAGCTAGGGCTGTTCTCTCTGGAGCGGAGGAGGCTGAGGGGAGACTTAAAAGAGGTTTATAAAATGATGAAGGGGATAGATAGAGTGAACGTTCAAAGACTATTTCCTTGGGTGGATGGAGCTATCACAAGGGGGCATAACTATAGGGTTCGTGGTGGAAGATACAGGAAGGATACCAGAGGTAGGTTCTTTACGCAGAGAGTGGTTAGGGTGTGGAATGGACTGCCTGCAGTGATAGTGGAGTCAGACACTTTAGGAACATTTAAGCGGTTATTGGATAGGCACATGGAGCACACCAGGATGATAGGGAGTGGGATAGCTTGATCTTGGTTTCAGATAAAGCTCGGCACAACATCGTGGGCCGAAGGGCCTGTTCTGTGCTGTACTGTTCTATGTTCTATGTTCCATATAGAATAACAGATACCCGGGAGTGAGTTACAGACTGGAATCGAATCGAGGGGTTCGGGGTGGTTTATATATAGAATAACAGATACCCGGGAGTGAGTTCCAGACTGGAATCTAATCGAGGGGTTCAGGATGGTTTATATATAGAATAACAGATACCCGGGAGTGAGTTACAGACTGGAATCTAATCGAGGGGTTCAGGGTGGTTTATATATAGAATAACAGATACCCGGGAGTGAGTTACAGACTGGAATCTAATCGCGGGGTTCAGGGTGGTTTATATATAGAATAACAGATACCCGGGAGTGAGTTACAGACTGGAATCTAATCGCGGGGTTCAGGGTGGTTTATATATAGAATAACAGATACCTGGGAGTGAGTTACAGACTGGAATCTAATCGAGGGGTTCAGGGTGGTTTATATATCGACTAACAGATACCCGGGAGTGAGTTACAGACTGGAATCTAATCGAGGGGTTCGGGATGGTTTATGTATAGAATAACAGATACCCGGGAGTGAGTTACAGACTGGAATCTAATCGCGGGGTTCAGGGTGGTTTATATATAGAATAACAGATACCCGGGAGTGAGTTACAGACTGGAATCTAATCGCGGGGTTCAGGGTGGTTTATATATAGAATAACAGATACCCGGGAGTGAGTTACAGACTGGAATCTAATCGCGGGGTTCAGGGTGGTTTATATATAGAATAACAGATACCTGGGAGTGAGTTACAGACTGGAATCTAATCGAGGGGTTCGGGGTGGTTTTTATATAGAATAACAGATACCCGGGAGTGAGTTACAGACTGGAATCTGATTGAGGAGTTCAGGGTGGTTTATATATTTAGGTAACAAATTATATTTAGGTAACTAAGTGTGTTGATGAAGGTAGGGCAGTTGATGTCATATACATGGATTTTAGTTAGGCGTTTGATAAGGTCCCCCATGGTCGGCTTATGATGAAAGTAAGGAGGTGTGGGATAGAGGGAAAATTGGCGGATTGGATAGGTAACTGGCTGTCTGATCGAAGACAGAGGGTGGTGGTGGATGGAAAATTTTCGGACTGGAGGCAGGTTGCTAGCGGAGTGCCACAGGGATCAGTGCTTGGTCCTCTGCTCTTTGTGATTTTTATTAATGACTTAGAGGAGGGGGCTGAAGGGTGGATCAGTAAATTTGCTGATGACACCAAGATTGGTGGAGTCGTGGATGAGGTGGAGGGCTGTTGTAGGCTGCAAAGAGACATAGATAGGATGCAAAGCTGGGCTGAAAAATGGCAAATGGAGTTTCACCCTGATAAATGTGAGGTGATTCATTTTGGTAGGACTAATTTAAATGTGGATTACAGGGTCAAAGGTAGGGTTCTGAAGACTGTGGAGGAACAGAGAGATCTTGGGGTCCATATCCACAGATCTCTGAAGGTTGCCACTCAAGTGGATTAAGCTGTGAAGAAGGCCTATAGTGTGTTAGCTTTTATTAACAGGGGGTTTGAGTTTAAGAGCCGTGGGGTTATGCTGCAACTGTACAGGACCTTGGTGAGACCACATTTGGAATATTGTGTGCAGTTCTGGTCACCTCACTATAAGAAGGATGTGGAAGCGCTGGAAAGAGTGCAGAGGAGATTTACCAGGATGCTGCCTGGTTTGGAGGGTAGGTCTTATGAGGAAAGGTTGAGGGAGCTAGGGCTGTTCTCTCTGGAGCGGAGGAGGCTGAGGGGAGACTTAAAAGAGGTTTATAAAATGATGAAGGGGATAGATAGAGTGAACGTTCAAAGACTATTTCCTTGGGTGGATGGAGCTATCACAAGGGGGCATAACTATAGGGTTCGTGGTGGAAGATACAGGAAGGATACCAGAGGTAGGTTCTTTACGCAGAGAGTGGTTAGGGTGTGGAATGGACTGCCTGCAGTGATAGTGGAGTCAGACACTTTAGGAACATTTAAGCGGTTATTGGATAGGCACATGGAGCACACCAGGATGATAGGGAGTGGGATAGCTTGATCTTGGTTTCAGATAAAGCTCGGCACAACATCGTGGGCCGAAGGGCCTGTTCTGTGCTGTACTGTTCTATGTTCTATGTTCCATATAGAATAACAGATACCCGGGAGTGAGTTACAGACTGGAATCGAATCGAGGGGTTCGGGGTGGTTTATATATAGAATAACAGATACCCGGGAGTGAGTTCCAGACTGGAATCTAATCGAGGGGTTCGGGGTGGTTTATATATAGAATAACAGATACCCGGGAGTGAGTTCCAGACTGGAATCTAATGGAGGGGTTCGGGGGGGGTTTATAAATAGAATAACAGATACCCGGGAGTGAGTTCCAGACTGGAATCTAATGGAGGGGTTCGGGGGAGTTTATATATAGAATAACAGATACCCGGGAGTGAGTTACAGACTGGAATCTAATCGAAGCTTACGGAGTGGTTGATATATAGAATAACAGATACCCAGGAGTGAGTTCCAGACTGGAATCTAATCGAGGGGTTCAGGGCCGTTTATATATAGAATAACAGATACCCGGGAGTGAGTTACAGACTGGAATCTAATCGAAGCTTACGGAGTGGTTGATATATAGAATAACAGATACCCAGGAGTGAGTTCCAGACTGGAATCTAATCGAGGGGTTCAGGGCAGTTTATATATAGAATAACAGATACCCGGGAGTGAGTTACAGACTGGAATCTAATCGAGGGGTTCGGGGTGGTTTATATATAGAATAACAGATACCCGGGAGTGAGTTACAGACTGGAATCTAATAGAGGGGTTCGGGGTGGTTTCTATATAGAATAACAGATACCCGGGAGTGAGTTACAGACTGGAATCTAATCGAGGGGTTCGTGATGGTTTATATATAGAATAACAGATACCCGGGAGTGAGTTACAGACTGGAATCTAATCGAGGGGTTCGGTGTTTTTTTACATATAGAATAACAGATACCCGGGAGTGAGTTACAGACTGGAATCTAATCGAGGGGTTCGGGGTGGTTTATATACAGAATAACAGATACCCGGGAGTGAGTTACAGACTGGAATCTAATCGAGGGGTTCGGGGGGGTTTATATATCGAATAACAGATACCCGGGAGTGAGTTACAGACTGGAATCTAATCGAGGGGTTCAGGGTGGTTTATATACAGAATAACAGATACCCGGGAGTGAGTTACAGACTGGACTCTAATCGAGGGGTTCGGGGTGGTTTATATATAGAATAACAGATACCCGGGAGTGAGTTTCAGACTGGAATCTAATCGAGGGGTTCGGGATGGTTTATATATAGAATAACAGATACCCGGCAGTGAGTTTCAGACTGGAATCTAATCGAGGGGTTCGGGGTGGTTTATATATAGAATAACTGATGCACGGCAGCGAGTTACAGACTGGAATCTAATCGAGGGGTTCAGGGTGGTTTATATATAGAATAACAGATACCCGGGAGTGAGTTACAGACTGGAATCTAATCGAGGGGTTCGGCGTGGTTTATATATAGAATAACAGATACCCGGGAGTGAGTTACAGACTGGAATCTAATCGAGGGGTTCGGGGTGGTTTATATACAGAATAACAGATACCCGGGAGTGAGTTACAGACTGGAATCTAATCGAGGGGTTCGGGATGGTTTATATACAGAATAACAGATACCCGGGAGTGAGTTACAGACTGGAATCTAATCGAGGGGTTCAGGGTGGTTTATATGCAGAATAACAGATACCCGGGAGTGAGTTACAGACTGGAATCTAATCGAGGGGTTCGGGGTGGTTTATATATAGAATAACAGATACCAGGGAGTGAGTTTCAGACTGGAATCTAATCGAGGGGTTCGGGGTGGTTTATATATAGAATAACAGATACCCGGGAGTGAGTTACAGACTGGAATCTAATCGAGGGGTTCAGGGTGGTTTATATATAGAATAACAGATACCCGGCAGTGAGTTTCAGACTGGAATCTAATCGAGGGGTTCGGGGTGGTTTATATATAGAATAACAGATACCTGGGAGTGAGTTACAGACTGGAATCTAATCGAGGGGTTCGGGGGGGTTTATATATAGAATAACAGATACCTGGGAGTGAGCTACAGACTGGAATCTAATCGAGGGGTTCGGGGTGGTTTATATATAGAATAACAGATACCCGGGAGTGAGTTACAGACTGGAATCTAATCGAGGGGTTCGGGGTGGTTTCTATGTGGAATAACAGATACCTGGGAGTGAGTTACAGACTGGAATCTAATCGAGGGGTTCGGGGTGGTTTATATATAGAATAACAGATACCCGGGAATGTGTTCCACAGTGGAATGTAATCAAGGGGTTCAGGGTGGTTTATATATAAAATAACAGATACCCGGGAGTGAGTTACAGACTGGAATCTAATCGAGGGGTTCGGGGTGGTTTATATATAAAATAACAGATACCTCGGAGTGACTAACAGATTGGAATCGAATTGAGGGGTTCAGGGTGGTTTATATATAGACTAACAGATACCCGGGAGTGAGTTACAGACTGGAATCTAATCGAGGGGTTCGGGGTGGTTTATATATAAAATAACAGATACCTCGGAGTGACTAACAGACTGGAATCTAATCGAGGGGTTCAGGGTGGTTTATATATCGACTAATAGATACCCGGGAGTGAGTTACAGACTGGAATCGAATCGAGGGGTTCAGGGTGGTTTATATATAGAATAACAGATACCTGGGAATGAGTTACAGATTAGAATCGAATCAAGGTGTTTGGGGTGGTTTACATGTAGAGTATCAGATACTTGGGCTCAGTTACTGACTGGAATCTAATTGAGGGGGTCGGGGTCGTTTATATATCGACTAATAGATACCCGGGAGTGAGTTACAGACTGGAACCTACTCGAAGCTTTCGGAGTGGTTTATATATAGAATAACAGATACCCGGGAGTGAGTTACAGACTGGAATCTTCTCGAAGCTTTCGGATAGGTTTATATATAGAATACCAGATACCCGGGAGTGATTTGCAGACTGGAATCTAATCGAGGGGTTCGGGCTGGTTTATATGTAGAATAACAGATACCCGGGAGTGAGTTACCGACTGGAATCTAATCGAGGGGGCCGGGTTGGTTTATATACAGAATAACAGATACCCGGGAGTGAGTTACAGACTGGAATCTAATCGAGGGGTTCGTGGTGGTTTATTTCTAGAATAACGATACCCGGGAGTGAGTTACAGACTGGAATCTAATCGAGGAGTTCAGGGTGGTTTCTATATAGAATAACAGATACCCGGGAGTGAGTTACAGACTGGAATCTAATCGAGGGGTTCAGGGTGGTTTATATATAGAATAACAGATACCCGGGAGTGAGTTACAGACTGGAATCTAATGGAGGGGTTCAGGGTGGTTTATATATAGAATAACAGATACCCGGGAGTGAGTTACAGACTGGAATCTAATCGAGGGGTTCAGGGTGGTTTATATATAGAATAACAGATACCCGGGAGTGAGTTACAGACTGTAATCTAATCGAGGGGTTCGGGGTGGTTTATATGTAGAATAACAGATACCCGGGAGTGAGTTCCAGACTGGAATCTAATCGAGGGGTTCAGGGTGGTTTATATATAGAATAACAGATACCCGGGAGTCAGTTACAGACTGGAATCTAATCGAGGGGTTCAGGGTGGTTAATATATGGAATAACAGATACCCGGGAGTGAGTTACAGACTGGAATCTAATCGAGGGGTTCGGGGGGGTTTATATATAGAATAACAGATACCCGGGAATGAGTTACAGACTGGAATCTAATTGAGGGGTTCGGGGGGATTTATATATAGAATAACAGATACCCGGGAGTGAGTTACAGACTGGAATCTAATCGAGGGGTTCCGGGTGGTTTATATATAGAATAACAGATACCCGGGAGTGAGTTACAGACTGGAATCTAATCGAGGGGTTCGGGGTGGTTTATATATAGAATAACAGATACCCGGGAGTGAGTTACAGACTGGAATCTAATCGAGGGGTTCGGGGTGGGTTTATATATAGAATAACAGATACCCGGGAGTGAGTTACAGACTGGAATCTAATCGAGGGGTTCAGGGTGGTTTATATATAGAATAACAGATACCCAGGAGTGAGTTACAGACTGGAATCTAATCGAGGGGTTCGGGGTGGTTTATATATAGAATAACAGATACCCGGGAGTGAGTTACAGACTGGAATCTAATCGAGGGGTTCGGGCTGGTTTATATATAGAATAACAGATACCCGGGAGTGAGTTACAGACTGGAATCTAATCGAGGGGTTCGGGGTGGTTTATATATAGAATAACAGATACCCGGGAGTGAGTTACAGACTGGAATCTAATCGAGGGGTTCGGGGTGGTTTATATATAGAATAACAGATACCCGGGAGTGAGTTACAGACTGGAATCTAATCGAGGGGTTCGGGGTGGTTTATATATAGAATAACAGATACCAGGGAGTGAGTTTCAGACTGGAATCTAATCGAGGGGTTCGGGGTGGTTTATATATAGAATAACAGATACCCGGGAGTGAGTTACAGACTGGAATCTAATCGAGGGGTTCAGGGTGGTTTATATATAGAATAACAGATACCCGGCAGTGAGTTTCAGACTGGAATCTAATCGAGGGGTTCGGGGTGGTTTATATATAGAATAACAGATACCTGGGAGTGAGTTACAGACTGGAATCTAATCGAGGGGTTCGGGGGGGTTTATATATAGAATAACAGATACCTGGGAGTGAGCTACAGACTGGAATCTAATCGAGGGGTTCGGGGTGGTTTATATATAGAATAACAGATACCCGGGAGTGAGTTACAGACTGGAATCTAATCGAGGGGTTCGGGGTGGTTTCTATGTGGAATAACAGATACCTGGGAGTGAGTTACAGACTGGAATCTAATCGAGGGGTTCGGGGTGGTTTATATATAGAATAACAGATACCCGGGAATGTGTTCCACAGTGGAATGTAATCAAGGGGTTCAGGGTGGTTTATATATAAAATAACAGATACCCGGGAGTGAGTTACAGACTGGAATCTAATCGAGGGGTTCGGGGTGGTTTATATATAAAATAACAGATACCTCGGAGTGACTAACAGATTGGAATCGAATTGAGGGGTTCAGGGTGGTTTATATATAGACTAACAGATACCCGGGAGTGAGTTACAGACTGGAATCTAATCGAGGGGTTCGGGGTGGTTTATATATAAAATAACAGATACCTCGGAGTGACTAACAGACTGGAATCTAATCGAGGGGTTCAGGGTGGTTTATATATCGACTAATAGATACCCGGGAGTGAGTTACAGACTGGAATCGAATCGAGGGGTTCAGGGTGGTTTATATATAGAATAACAGATACCTGGGAATGAGTTACAGATTAGAATCGAATCAAGGTGTTTGGGGTGGTTTACATGTAGAGTATCAGATACTTGGGCTCAGTTACTGACTGGAATCTAATTGAGGGGGTCGGGGTCGTTTATATATCGACTAATAGATACCCGGGAGTGAGTTACAGACTGGAACCTACTCGAAGCTTTCGGAGTGGTTTATATATAGAATAACAGATACCCGGGAGTGAGTTACAGACTGGAATCTTCTCGAAGCTTTCGGATAGGTTTATATATAGAATACCAGATACCCGGGAGTGATTTGCAGACTGGAATCTAATCGAGGGGTTCGGGCTGGTTTATATGTAGAATAACAGATACCCGGGAGTGAGTTACCGACTGGAATCTAATCGAGGGGGCCGGGTTGGTTTATATACAGAATAACAGATACCCGGGAGTGAGTTACAGACTGGAATCTAATCGAGGGGTTCGTGGTGGTTTATTTCTAGAATAACGATACCCGGGAGTGAGTTACAGACTGGAATCTAATCGAGGAGTTCAGGGTGGTTTCTATATAGAATAACAGATACCCGGGAGTGAGTTACAGACTGGAATCTAATCGAGGGGTTCAGGGTGGTTTATATATAGAATAACAGATACCCGGGAGTGAGTTACAGACTGGAATCTAATGGAGGGGTTCAGGGTGGTTTATATATAGAATAACAGATACCCGGGAGTGAGTTACAGACTGGAATCTAATCGAGGGGTTCAGGGTGGTTTATATATAGAATAACAGATACCCGGGAGTGAGTTACAGACTGTAATCTAATCGAGGGGTTCGGGGTGGTTTATATGTAGAATAACAGATACCCGGGAGTGAGTTCCAGACTGGAATCTAATCGAGGGGTTCAGGGTGGTTTATATATAGAATAACAGATACCCGGGAGTCAGTTACAGACTGGAATCTAATCGAGGGGTTCAGGGTGGTTAATATATGGAATAACAGATACCCGGGAGTGAGTTACAGACTGGAATCTAATCGAGGGGTTCGGGGGGGTTTATATATAGAATAACAGATACCCGGGAATGAGTTACAGACTGGAATCTAATTGAGGGGTTCGGGGGGATTTATATATAGAATAACAGATACCCGGGAGTGAGTTACAGACTGGAATCTAATCGAGGGGTTCCGGGTGGTTTATATATAGAATAACAGATACCCGGGAGTGAGTTACAGACTGGAATCTAATCGAGGGGTTCGGGGTGGTTTATATATAGAATAACAGATACCCGGGAGTGAGTTACAGACTGGAATCTAATCGAGGGGTTCGGGGTGGGTTTATATATAGAATAACAGATACCCGGGAGTGAGTTACAGACTGGAATCTAATCGAGGGGTTCAGGGTGGTTTATATATAGAATAACAGATACCCAGGAGTGAGTTACAGACTGGAATCTAATCGAGGGGTTCGGGGTGGTTTATATATAGAATAACAGATACCCGGGAGTGAGTTACAGACTGGAATCTAATCGAGGGGTTCGGGCTGGTTTATATATAGAATAACAGATACCCGGGAGTGAGTTACAGACTGGAATCTAATCGAGGGGTTCGGGGTGGTTTATATATAGAATAACAGATACCCGGGAGTGAGTTACAGACTGGAATCTAATCGAGGGGTTCGGGGTGGTTTATATATAGAATAACAGATACCCGGGAGTGAGTTACAGACTGGAATCTAATCGAGGGGTTCGGGGTGGTTTATATATAGAATAACAGATACCCGGGAGTGAGTTACAGACTGGAATCTAATCGAGGGGTTCGGGGGGGTTTATATATAGAATAACAGATACCCGGGAGTGAGTTACAGACTGGAATCTAATCGAGGGGTTCGGGGTGGTTTATATATAGAATAACAGATACCCGGGAGTGAGTTACAGACTGGAATCTAATCGAGGGGTTCGGGGTGGTTTATATATAGAATAACAGATACCCGGGAGTGAGTTACAGACTGGAATCTAATCGAGGGGTTCAGGGTGGTTTATATATAGAATAACAGATACCCGGCAGTGAGTTTCAGACTGGAATCTAATCGAGGGGTTCGGGGTGGTTTATATATAGAATAACAGATACCTGGGAGTGAGTTACAGACTGGAATCTAATCGAGGGGTTCGGGGGGGTTTATATATAGAATAACAGATACCTGGGAGTGAGCTACAGACTGGAATCTAATCGAGGGGTTCGGGGTGGTTTATATATAGAATAACAGATACCCGGGAGTGAGTTACAGACTGGAATCTAATCGAGGGGTTCGGGGTGGTTTCTATGTGGAATAACAGATACCTGGGAGTGAGTTACAGACTGGAATCTAATCGAGGGGTTCGGGGTGGTTTATATATAGAATAACAGATACCCGGGAATGTGTTCCACAGTGGAATGTAATCAAGGGGTTCAGGGTGGTTTATATATAAAATAACAGATACCCGGGAGTGAGTTACAGACTGGAATCTAATCGAGGGGTTCGGGGTGGTTTATATATAAAATAACAGATACCTCGGAGTGACTAACAGATTGGAATCGAATTGAGGGGTTCAGGGTGGTTTATATATAGACTAACAGATACCCGGGAGTGAGTTACAGACTGGAATCTAATCGAGGGGTTCGGGGTGGTTTATATATAAAATAACAGATACCTCGGAGTGACTAACAGACTGGAATCTAATCGAGGGGTTCAGGGTGGTTTATATATCGACTAATAGATACCCGGGAGTGAGTTACAGACTGGAATCTAATCGAGGGGTTCAGGGTGGTTTATATATAGAATAACAGATACCTGGGAATGAGTTACAGATTAGAATCGAATCAAGGTGTTTGGGGTGGTTTACATGTAGAGTATCAGATACTTGGGCTCAGTTACTGACTGGAATCTAATTGAGGGGGTCGGGGTCGTTTATATATCGACTAATAGATACCCGGGAGTGAGTTACAGACTGGAACCTACTCGAAGCTTTCGGAGTGGTTTATATATAGAATAACAGATACCCGGGAGTGAGTTACAGACTGGAATCTTCTCGAAGCTTTCGGATAGGTTTATATATAGAATACCAGATACCCGGGAGTGATTTGCAGACTGGAATCTAATCGAGGGGTTCGGGCTGGTTTATATGTAGAATAACAGATACCCGGGAGTGAGTTACCGACTGGAATCTAATCGAGGGGGCCGGGTTGGTTTATATACAGAATAACAGATACCCGGGAGTGAGTTACAGACTGGAATCTAATCGAGGGGTTCGTGGTGGTTTATTTCTAGAATAACGATACCCGGGAGTGAGTTACAGACTGGAATCTAATCGAGGAGTTCAGGGTGGTTTCTATATAGAATAACAGATACCCGGGAGTGAGTTACAGACTGGAATCTAATCGAGGGGTTCAGGGTGGTTTATATATAGAATAACAGATACCCGGGAGTGAGTTACAGACTGGAATCTAATGGAGGGGTTCAGGGTGGTTTATATATAGAATAACAGATACCCGGGAGTGAGTTACAGACTGGAATCTAATCGAGGGGTTCAGGGTGGTTTATATATAGAATAACAGATACCCGGGAGTGAGTTACAGACTGTAATCTAATCGAGGGGTTCGGGGTGGTTTATATGTAGAATAACAGATACCCGGGAGTGAGTTCCAGACTGGAATCTAATCGAGGGGTTCAGGGTGGTTTATATATAGAATAACAGATACCCGGGAGTCAGTTACAGACTGGAATCTAATCGAGGGGTTCAGGGTGGTTAATATATGGAATAACAGATACCCGGGAGTGAGTTACAGACTGGAATCTAATCGAGGGGTTCGGGGGGGTTTATATATAGAATAACAGATACCCGGGAATGAGTTACAGACTGGAATCTAATTGAGGGGTTCGGGGGGATTTATATATAGAATAACAGATACCCGGGAGTGAGTTACAGACTGGAATCTAATCGAGGGGTTCAGGGTGGTTTATATATAGAATAACAGATACCCAGGAGTGAGTTACAGACTGGAATCTAATCGAGGGGTTCGGGGTGGTTTTTATATAGAATAACAGATACCCGGGAGTGAGTTACAGACTGGAATCTAATCGAGGGGTTCGGGCTGGTTTATATATAGAATAACAGATACCCGGGAGTGAGTTACAGACTGGAATCTAATCGAGGGGTTCGGGGTGGTTTATATATAGAATAACAGATACCCGGGAGTGAGTTACAGACTGGAATCTAATCGAGGGGTTCGGGGTGGTTTATATATAGAATAACAGATACCCGGGAGTGAGTTACAGACTGGAATCTAATCGAGGGGTTCGGGGTGGTTTATATATAGAATAACAGATACCCGGGAGTGAGTTACAGACTGGAATCTAATCGAGGGGTTCGGGGGGGTTTATATATAGAATAACAGATACCCGGGAGTGAGTTACAGACTGGAATCTAATCGAGGGGTTCGGGGTGGTTTATATATAGAATAACAGATACCCGGGAGTGAGTTACAGACTGGAATCTAATCGAGGGGTTCGGGGTGGTTTATATATAGAATAACAGATACCCGGGAGTGAGTTACAGACTGGAATCTAATCGAGGGGTTCGGAGCGGTTGATATATAGAATAACAGATACCCGGGAGTGAGTTACAGACTGGAATCTAATCGAGGGGTTCGGGGTGGTTTATATATAGAATAACAGATACCCGGGAGTGAGTTACAGACTGGAATCTAATCGAGGGGTTCGGGGTGGTTTATATATAGAATAACAGATACCCGGGAGTGAGTTACAGACTGGAATCTAATCGAGGGGTTCGGGGTGGTTTATATATAGAATAACAGATACCCGGGAGTGAGTTACAGACTGGAATCTAATCGAGGGGTTCGGGGTGGTTTATATATAGAATAACAGATACCCGGGAGTGAGTTACAGACTGGAATCTAATCGAGGGGTTCGGAGCGGTTGATATATAGAATAACAGATACCCGGGAGTGAGTTACAGACTGGAATCTAATCGAGGGGTTCGGGGTGGTTTATATATAGAATAACAGATACCCGGGAGTGAGTTACAGACTGGAATCTAATCGAGGGGTTCGGGGCGGTTTATATATAGAATAACAGATACCCGGGAGTGAGTTACAGACCGGAATCTAATCAAGGGATTCGGGGTGGTTTATATATAGAATAACAGATACCCGGGAGTGAGTTACAGACTGGAATCTCATCGAGGGGTTCGGGGTGGTTTATATATAGAATAACAGATACCCGGGAGTGAGTTACAGACTGGAATCTAATCGAGGGGTTCGGGGTGGTTTATATACAGAATAACAGATACCCGGGAGTGAGTTACAGACTGGAATCTAATCGAGGGGTTCGGGATGGTTTATATATAGAATAACAGATACCCGGGAGTGAGTTACAGACTGGAATCTAATCGAGGGGTTCGGGGTGGTTTATATATAGAATAACAGATACCCGGGAGTGAGTTACAGACTGGAATCTAATCGAGGGTTTCGGGGTGGTTTATATATAGAATAACTGATGCTCGGCAGTGAGTTACAGACTGGAATCTGATAGAGAGGTTTAAGGTGGTTTATACATAGAATAACAGATACCCGGGAGTGAGTTACAGACTGGAATCGAATCAAGGGGTTTAGGGCGGTTTATATATAGAATAACAGATACCCGGGAGTGAGTTACAGACTGGAATCTAATCGAGGGGTTCGGGGTGGTTTATATATAGAATAACATATACCCGGGAGTGAGTTAGAGACTGGAATCTAATCGAGGGGTTCGGGGTGGTTAATATATAGAATAACAGATACCTGGGAGTGAGTTACAGACTGGAATCTAATCGAGGGGTTCGGGGGGGTTTATATATAGAATAACAGATACTTGGGAGTGAGTTACAGACTGGAATCTAATCGAGGGGTTCGGGGTGCTTTATATATAGAATAACAGATACCCGGGAGTGAGTTACAGACTGGAATCTAATCGAGGGGTTCGGGGTGGTTTCTATGTGGAATAACAGATACCTGGGAGTGAGTTACAGACTGGAATCTAATCGAGGGGTTCGGGGTGGTTTATATATAGAATAACAGATACCCGGGAATGTGTTCCACAGTGGAATGTAATCAAGGGGTTCAGGGTGGTTTATATATAAAATAACAGATACCCGGGAGTGAGTTACAGACTGGAATCTAATCGAGGGGTTCGGGGTGGTTTATATATAAAAATAACAGATACCTCGGAGTGACTAACAGACTGGAATCGAATTGAGGGGTTCAGGGTGGTTTATATATAGACTAACAGATACCCGGGAGTGAGTTACAGACTGGAATCTAATCGAGGGGTTCGGGCTGGTTTATATATAAAATAACAGATACCACGGAGTGACTAACAGACTGGAATCTAATCGAGGGGTTCAGGGTGGTTTATATATCGACTTATAGATACCCGGGAGTGAGTTACAGACTGGAATCGAATCGAGGGGTTCAGGGTGGTTTATACATAGAATAACAGATCCCCGGGAGTGAGTTACAGACTGGAATCTATTCGAGGGGTTCGGGGTGGTTTATATATAGAATAACAGATACCCGGGAGTGAGTTACAGACTGGAATCTAATCGAGGCGTTCGGGGTGGTTTATATATAGAGTAACAGATACCCGGGAGTGAGTTACAGACTGGATTCTAATCGAGGGGTTCGGGGTGGTTTATATATAGAATAACAGATACCCGGGAGTGAGTTACAGACTGGAATCTAATCGAGGGGTTCGGGGTGGTTTATATATAGAATAACAGATACCCGGGAGTGAGTTACAGACTGGAATCTAATCGAGGGGTTCAGGGCGGTTTATATATAGAATAACAGATACCCGGGAGTGAGTTACAGACTGGAATCTAATCGAGGGGTTCGGGGTGGTTTATATATCGAATAACAGATACCCGGGAGTGAGTTACAGACTGGAATCTAATCGAGGGATTCGGGGTGGTTTATATATAGAGTAACAGATACCCGGGAGTGAGTTACAGACTGGATTCTAATCGAGGGGTTCGGGGTGGTTTATATATAGAATAACAGATACCCGGGAGTGAGTTACAGACTGGAATCTAATCGAGGGGTTCGGGGTGGTTTATATATAGAATAACAGATACCCGGGAGTGAGTTACAGACTGGAATCTAATCGAGGGGTTCGGGGTGGTTTATATATAGAATAACAGATACCCGGGAGTGAGTTACAGACTGGAATCTAATCGAGGGGTTCGGGGTGGTTTATATATAGAAAACCAGATACCCGGGAGTGAGTTACAGACTGGAATCTAATCGAGGGGTTCGGGGTGGTTTATATATAGAATAACAGATACCCGGGAGTGAGTTACAGACTGGAATCTAATCGAGGGATTCAGGGTGGTTTATATATAGAGTAACAGATACCCGGGAGTGAGTTACAGACTGGAATCTAATCGAGGGGTTCGGGGTGGTTTATATATAGAATAACAGATCCCCGGGAGTGAGTTACAGACTGGAATCTAATCGAGGGGTTCGGGGTGGTTTATATATAGAATCACAGATACCCGGGAGTGAGTTACAGACTGGAATCTAATCGAGGGGTTCAGGGTGGTTTATATATAGAATAACAGATCCCCGGGAGTGAGTTACAGACTGGAATCTATTCGAGGGGTTCGGGGTGGTTTATATATAGAATAACAGATACCTGGGAGTGAGTTACGGACTGGAATCTAATCGAGGGGTTCGGGGTGGTTTATATATAGAGTAACAGATACCCGGGAGTGAGTTACAGACTGGAATCTAATCGAGGGGTTCGGGGTGGTTTATATATAGAATAACTGATGCTCGGCAGTGAGTTACAGACTGGAATCTGATAGAGAGGTTTAAGGTGGTTTATACATAGAATAACAGATACCCGGGAGTGAGTTACAGACTGGAATCGAATCAAGGGGTTTAGGGCGGTTTATATATAGAATAACAGATACCCGGGAGTGAGTTACAGACTGGAATCTAATCGAGGGGTTCGGGGTGGTTTATATATAGAATAACATATACCCGGGAGTGAGTTAGAGACTGGAATCTAATCGAGGGGTTCGGGGTGGTTAATATATAGAATAACAGATACCTGGGAGTGAGTTACAGACTGGAATCTAATCGAGGGGTTCGGGCGGGTTTATATATAGAATAACAGATACTTGGGAGTGAGTTACAGACTGGAATCTAATCGAGGGGTTCGGGGTGCTTTATATATAGAATAACAGATACCCGGGAGTGAGTTACAGACTGGAATCTAATCGAGGGGTTCGGGGTGGTTTCTATGTGGAATAACAGATACCTGGGAGTGAGTTACAGACTGGAATCTAATCGAGGGGTTCGGGGTGGTTTATATATAGAATAACAGATACCCGGGAATGTGTTCCACAGTGGAATGTAATCAAGGGGTTCAGGGTGGTTTATATATAAAATAACAGATACCCGGGAGTGAGTTACAGACTGGAATCTAATCGAGGGGTTCGGGGTGGTTTATATATAAAAATAACAGATACCTCGGAGTGACTAACAGACTGGAATCGAATTGAGGGGTTCAGGGTGGTTTATATATAGACTAACAGATCCCCGGGAGTGAGTTACAGACTGGAATCTAATCGAGGGGTTCGGGGTGGTTTATATATAAAATAACAGATACCACGGAGTGACTAACAGACTGGAATCTAATCGAGGGGTTCAGGGTGGTTTATATATCGACTAATAGATACCCGGGAGTGAGTTACAGACTGGAATCGAATCGAGGGGTTCAGGGTGGTTTATACATAGAATAACAGATCCCCGGGAGTGAGTTACAGACTGGAATCTATTCGAGGGGTTCGGGGTGGTTTATATATAGAATAACAGATACCCGGGAGTGAGTTACAGACTGGAATCTAATCGAGGCGTTCGGGGTGGTTTATATATAGAGTAACAGATACCCGGGAGTGAGTTACAGACTGGATTCTAATCGAGGGGTTCGGGGTGGTTTATATATAAAATAACAGATACCCGGGAGTGAGTTACAGACTGGAATCTAATCGAGGGGTTCGGGGTGGTTTATATATAGAATAACAGATACCCGGGAGTGAGTTACAGACTGGAATCTAATCGAGGGGTTCGGGGCGGTTTATATATAGAATAACAGATACCCGGGAGTGAGTTACAGACTGGAATCTAATCGAGGGGTTCGGGGTGGTTTATATATCGAATAACAGATACCCGGGAGTGAGTTACAGACTGGAATCTAATCGAGGGATTCGGGGTGGTTTATATATAGAGTAACAGATACCCGGGAGTGAGTTACAGACTGGATTCTAATCGAGGGGTTCGGGGTGGTTTATATATAGAATAACAGATACCCGGGAGTGAGTTACAGACTGGAATCTAATCGAGGGGTTCGGGGTGGTTTATATATAGAATAACAGATACCCGGGAGTGAGTTACAGACTGGAATCTAATCGAGGGGTTCGGGGTGGTTTATATATAGAATAACAGATACCCGGGAGTGAGTTACAGACTGGAATCTAATCGAGGGGTTCGGGGTGGTTTATATATAGAAAACCAGATACCCGGGAGTGAGTTACAGACTGGAATCTAATCGAGGGGTTCGGGGTGGTTTATATATAGAATAACAGATACCCGGGAGTGAGTTACAGACTGGAATCTAATCGAGGGATTCAGGGTGGTTTATATATAGAGTAACAGATACCCGGGAGTGAGTTACAGACTGGAATCTAATCGAGGGGTTCGGGGTGGTTTATATATAGAATAACAGATCCCCGGGAGTGAGTTACAGACTGGAATCTAATCGAGGGGTTCGGGGTGGTTTATATATAGAATCACAGATACCCGGGAGTGAGTTACAGACTGGAATCTAATCGAGGGGTTCAGGGTGGTTTATATATAGAATAACAGATCCCCGGGAGTGAGTTACAGACTGGAATCTATTCGAGGGGTTCGGGGTGGTTTATATATAGAATAACAGATACCTGGGAGTGAGTTACGGACTGGAATCTAATCGAGGGGTTCGGGGTGGTTTATATATAGAGTAACAGATACCCGGGAGTGAGTTACAGACTGGATTCTAATCGAGGGGTTCGGGGTGGTTTATATATAGAATAACAGATACCCGGGAGTGAGTTACAGACTGGAATCTAATCGAGGGGTTCGGGGTGGTTTATATATAGAATAACAGATACCCGGGAGTGAGTTACAGACTGGAATCTAATCGAGGGGTTCAGGGCGGTTTATATATAGAATAACAGATACCCGGGAGTGAGTTACAGACTGGAATCTAATCGAGGGTTTCGGGGTGGTTTATATATCGAATAACAGATACCCGGGAGTGAGTTACAGACTGGAATCTAATCGAGGGATTCGGGGTGGTTTATATATAGAGTAACAGATACCCGGGAGTGAGTTACAGACTGGATTCTAATCGAGGGGTTCGGGGTGGTTTATATATAGAATAACAGATACCCGGGAGTGAGTTACAGACTGGAATCTAATCGAGGGGTTCGGGGTGGTTTCTATATAGAATAACAGATACCCGGGAGTGAGTTACAGACTGGAATCTAATCGAGGGGTTCGGGGTGGTTTATATATAGAATAACAGATACCCGGGAGTGAGTTACAGACTGGAATCTAATCGAGGGGTTCGGGGTGGTTTATATATAGAATAACAGATACCCGGGAGTGAGTTACAGACTGGAATCTAATCGAGGGGTTCGGGGTGGTTTATATATAGAATAACAGATACCCGGGAGTGAGTTACAGACTGGAATCTAATCGAGGGGTTCTGGGTGGTTTATATATAGAATAACAGATACCCGGGAGTGAGTTACAGACTGGAATCTAATCGAGGGGTTCGGGGGGGTTTATATATAGAATAACAGATACCCGGGAGTGAGTTACAGACTGGAATCTAATCGAGGGGTTCGGGGGGGTTTATATATAGAATAACAGATACCCGGGAGTGAGTTACAGACTGGAATCTAATCGAGGGGTTCGGGGGGGTTTATATATAGAATAACAGATACCCGGGAGTGAGTTACAGACTGGAATCTAATCGAGGGGTTCGGGGGGATTATCTGGTTATTGTGTTCTCTTACCCTGCGACCTGACTATTATGGTCTGTTTTCCCCCTCAGGCTCGCAGCACAGATAATCTGGATGCCCCGGGTGAGCCCCCTCGTTTACAGATCCGGGGAAAAAGTGGGAAAAGGTAACATCACAGCACGGAATGTTGGTGTTAGTATTGTTTTGAATAATATAACAGTAACTGTCGATGATCGATCAGTCATGTGAAATAATCAGCATATGTAGAATGATGAACTCTCCGTGTGCTAAATATTATTCTCAATGCTTCTTTAACTTGCTGAGCGTAATTAGATTCAGCACTAATCAGAGTACGCAAAGCAAAAACTATCGGTCGTTCTTCCCCGAAGGCATGATATGTGAAACTAATGCCCCTGTTCAAAGAACAAAGAACAATACAGCACAGGAACGGGCCCTTCGGCCCTCCAAGCCTGCACCGCTCATGTGTTTCTAACTAGACCATCCGTTTGTATCCCTCTATTCCCAGTCTGTTCATGTGGTTATCTCGATAAGTCTTAAATGATCCCAGCGTGTCCGCCTCAACCACCTTGCTTGGCAGCGCATTCCAGGCCCCCACCACCCGCTGTGTAAAATACGTCCCCCGCATATCTTTATTGAACCTTGCTCCGCTTACCTTGAACTTGTGACCCCTTGTGTTTGTCATTTCTGACCTGGGAAAAAGCTTCCAACTGTTCACCCTATCTGTGCCCTTCATAATTTTATAAACCTCTATTAGGTCACCCCTCATCCTCCGTCTGTCCAGGGAGAACAACCCCAGTTTACCCAATCTCTCATCATAACTAAGACCCTCCATACCAGGCAACATCCTGGTAAACCTTCTCTGCACTCTCTCTAACGCCTCCACGTCCTTCTGGTAGTGCGGCGACCAGAACTGGACGCAGTATTCCAAATGTGGCCTAACCAATGTTCTATGTAACTGCAACATCATATGCCAACTTTTATACTCTATGCCCCATCCAATAAAGTAAGAAGTTGAACAACACCAGGTTAAAGTCCAACAGGTTTATTTGGTAGCAAAAGCCACACAAGCTTTCGGACTGCCATCCAATAAAGGCAAGCATGCCATATGCCTTCTTCACCACCCTCTCCACCTGTGCTGCCACCTTTAAGGATCTGTGGACTTGCACACCCAGATCCCTCTGTGTGTCTATACTCCTGATGGTTCTGCCATTTATTGTATAACTCCCCCCTGCATTAGATCTACCAAAATGCATCACTTCGCATTTATCTGGATTAAATTCCATCTGCCATTTCTCCGCCCAATGTTCCAGCCTATCTATATCCTGCTGTATTCTCTGACAATGTTCATCACTATCCGCAACTCCAGCAATCTTCGTGTCGTCCGCAAACTTACTGATCACACCAGCTACATCTTCCTCCAAATCATTTATATATATCACAAACAGCAGAGGTCCCAGTACAGAGCCCTGCGGAACACCACTAGTCACAGACCGCCAACTGGAGAAAGACCCCTCCACTGCTACCTTCTGTCTTCTATGGCCAAGCCAGTTCTGTACCCATCTAGCTAGTTCACCTTTGATCCTGTGAGATTTAACCTTTTGCACCAGCCTGCCATGAGGGACCTTGTCAAATGCTTTACTAAAATCCATGTAGACGACATCCACGGCCCTTCCCTCGTCAATCATTTTGTCATCTCCTCAAAAAACTCAACCAAATTTGTGAGGCATGACCTCCCTCGTACAAAACCATATTGCCTATCGCTAATGAGTCTATTCAGTTCTAAATGTGTATATACCCTATCTCTAAGAATCTTCTCCAACAATTTCCCTACCATGGATGTCAAGCTCACTGGCCTATAATTACCCGGGTTATCCTTGCTACCCTTCTTAAATAACGGGACCACATTTGCTATCCTCCAATCCTCTGGGACCTCGCCTGTGTCCAATGAAGAAACAAAGATTTCTGTTAGAGGCCCAGCAATTTCATCTCTTGCCTCTCTCAGTAATCTAGGACAGATTCCATATGATGAGGCATCGCAAGAAGCAGCAATGGGAGCTTCTGATTACAATGAACCAATACTTCAGATTTCTGCAAAGCATCTTTGACATCCTTGTATGCTTTCTCACATTCTGTTGTCCAGCCCCATGACTGTTTGACACATAATAAATGATGGAATTGCTTCAATAATGTAGCTAAGATAGGAATAGATTTGCCATAATAATTTACTAATCCTTGAACAGACTTCAGTTGTGTCACATTTGCCAGACGCGGTGCTTCTATAAAAGCGTCCATCTTTTTAGGTGCTTTATGGAGCCCTTTGCTATCAATAATGTGACCCAAATACTGGACTGATATCTGGAAAAAGTCACACTTTTCTTTCTTGATACACAGAGTATGTGCTTGAAAATGTTCCAGTGTTGTTTCTAAATTATTCAAGTTCTCCTGTTCACTGGACCCGGTAGTTAGAATATCATCCAGATAACATCGTACGCCAGCGAGACCACTAAAAACCTGTCAATCTTTGGAATCGGGCTGGTGAGGATGCTATTCCAAAAGGCAATCTTTTATCATGAAAAAGACCTTCATGAGTAACAATGGTAAACAATGGTTGAGATTCAGTGGCTCCAATGCATCAGTAAATATACTTCTGAAAGATCAATCTTGCTGTATTTCTGCCCAACTGATAACCCAGCAAACAAATCTTCAATGAAAGGAAGTGGATATTGATCAGTACACAACAATGGGATTGAGGGCTATAGATAGGCCTAGAGGTAGGGATATGATCAGCGCAACTTGTGGGCCGAAGGGCCTGTTTGTGCTGTGGCTTTCTATGTTCTAACACTGGATTTATGGTTCTTTTAAAACCACCATCTGGTTTCATGACAGGTACAATGGGGGTAACCCAGTCACTCACTGTAACCAGCTCTGTTAACAGGTTGTATTCATTCTTCTTCACTCTTGGGATGAATTGCTTCTGGCACCACTCTTACTTTGAGACTTTTTGGTTGATTATTAAGCTTTATCTTTAGTTTCACTTCAGCTCCCTTCATTGAGCCCAGTGTCCCTTCAAACACACTCTTGTATTTATCCAGTAGGTGTGGTAGGTCTGTTTTGACATCGACCAATCTGTGGACAGCGCTCCAGTTAAGTTTTATCTTCTCCAACCATAGTCTCCCAAGTAGAGGTGGAAAATTACCCAGGACCACACGGAGAGGCTCCTCCACTGTTAGTCCACTCAATTCTACATTGACCATGATGTCACCTTTTAACAGCACAATCTCTTCTCTGTATGCCCTTAAAACCACATCAATTGGTTTTAAAGGAAGTTGTTTGTACAGTGGCACAGTGGTTAGCGCTGCTGCCTCACAGCGCCAGGGACCCGGGTTCGATTCCCGGGGGCACGGTGACACAGTGGTTAGCGCTGCTGCCTCACAGCGCCAGGGACCCGGGTTCGATTCCCGGGGGCACGGTGACACAGTGGTTAGCGCTGCTGCCTCACAGCGCCAGGGACCTGGGTTCGATTCCCGGGGGCACGGTGGCACAGTGGTTCGCGCTGCTGCCTCACAGCGCCAGGGACCCGGGTTCGATTCCCGGGGGCACGGTGGCACAGTGGTTAGCGCTGCTGCCTCACAGCGCCAGGGACCCGGGTTCGATTCCCGGGGGCACGGTGACACAGTGGTTAGCGCTGCTGCCTCACAGCGCCAGGGACCCGGGTTCCATTCCCGGGGGCACGGTGACACAGTGGTTAGCGCTGCTGCCTCACAGCGCCAGGGACCCGGGTTCCATTCCCGGGGGCACGGTGACACAGTGGTTAGCGCTGCTGCCTCACAGAGCCAGGGACCCGGGTTCGATTCCCGGGGGCACGGTGACACAGTGGTTAGCGCTGCTGCCTCACAGCGCCAGGGACCCGGGTTCGATTCCCGGGGGCACGGTGACACAGTGGTTAGCACTGCTGCCTCACAGCGCCAGGGACCCGGGTTCCATTCCCGGCAGCACGATGGCGCAGTGGTTAGCGCTGCTGCCTCACAGCGCCAGGGACCCGGGTTCGATTCCCGGCTCAGGTCACTGTCTGTGCGGAGTCTGCAGGTTCTCCCCGTGTCTGCGTGGGTTTCCTCCGGGTGCTCCGGTTTCCTCCCACAGTCTGAAAGGGTGGTTAGGGTGCATTGGCCGTGATAAATCCTCCCTCAGTGTAACCCAAACAGGCGCCGGTGTGTGGCGACTTCGGGAATTTCACAGTAACTTCATTGCAGTGTTAATGTAAGCCTTACTTGTGACTAATAAATAAACTTTAAACTTTTGCTGGTGTGTATTCTCAGGAATTAAAGATACAGCAGCATCAACATCAACCCCCATCCTAATAAATTGTCCACTTCACCTCAGAATCACCCAGAATCCATGTGATTGACCCTGTCTGGAGAAGGTCTTCAGTTGGAGTTCTTCATCATACTCCTGGACATTCTCTTCTTCACAGTCAGCATTCTTTTTTTTTGTTTTGTAAATTGTTTTTGAAGCTACCCAGATTCTTTCCCTGAATATTGCTCTCAGAGGAAGCTGGTCTGACCCAAGAAGCTTTTGAATGTGACCCACTTTACCACAATCTTGCACTGACTCTCCTTGTTCCAGCATTCACTCACTGAATGGCCCATTTTGGCACATCTGGGACATGCTTGTTGCTGTTTTTGACTTCTTCTGGGCAGTTCCCAACTTGTGAATCTTCATTCCTGCACCAAATTGTGAAGCCTCGTTAGCAGCCGGTTCCAGCGTCACTGTGATTTCTACCCCGCTGTCCTTAAAGTCAGAGCCTGCTCAGTAAGCAATCTTCTTTGGATAGCCTCATTTTGGAGACTGCAAACTTGATGATCTCGAAGGGTATCTTCGAACGACTCATCGAACTCAATGCTGTGCCAACCCTTTTAAAGCTTCCGCAAACTGAGCAACACTTTCTCCTTCCACTTGATTCCTCCGTTGGAATCTGAACCGTTGCTTGATGACCAATTGCTTTGGAGAATGATGCTCTTCAAGGAACTTTGTCAAATCATCACAAGTTTTGGTTCCTGGTTTTGCTGGATGAAAGCAAATTAAAGGTTTTACTTCCTATTGTACTGAGAAAAGCTGGTACGAGCAACCCGTTTGCAATTTTATTCGCCTGTACAAAGTACTGAAGACACTCGGTATCGGAACTCTGTGACGCAATCCCCCATGGATGCGGATTGATCTGCCATTTCTCTCGCAGACACTAGCAACTCAAGACTACTGAGTATATATTTTATAAAAAACATACATAAGAAGAACTAGGAGTCGGAGTCGGCCATCTGGCCCCTCGAGCCTGCTCTTCCATTCAATAAGATCATGGCTGATCTTTTTGTGGGCTCAGCTCCACTTACCCGCCCGCTCACCATAACCCTTAATTCCTTTACTGTTCAAAAATTTATCTATCCTTGCCTTAAAAACATTCAATGAGGTAGCCTCAACTGCTTCACTGGGCAGGGAATTCCACAGATTCACAACCCTTTGTGTGAAGAAGTTCCTCCTCAACTCAGTCCTAAATCTGCTTCCCCTTATTCTGAGGGCATGCCCCCTAGTTCTAGTTTCACCCGCCAGTGGAAACAACTTCCCTGCTTCTATCTTATCTATTCCCTTCATAATCTTATATGTTTCTATAAGACCTCCCCTCATTCTTCTGAATTCCAATGAGTGTAGCCCCAGTCTCCTCAGTCTCTCCTCATAAGCCAACCCTCTCAACTCCAGAATATAACCCAGTGAATCTCCTCTGCACCCTCTCCAGTGCCAGTATATCCTTTCTCAAGTAAGGAGACCAAAACTGTACACAGTACTCCAGGTGTGGCCTCATCAGCACCTTATACAGCTGCAACATAACCTCCCTGTTTTTAAACTCCATCCCTCGAGCAATGAAGGACAAAGTTCCATTTACCTTCTTAATTACCTGCTGCACCTGCAAACCAACTCCTTGAGATTCCTGCACAAGGACACCCAGGTCCCTCTGCACAGCAGCATGCTGCAATTTTTTACCATTTAAATAATAGTCCATTTTGCTGTTATTTTGATTATACTGTCTTCTCAGTTCTGCACTTTTAACACCGGAGATTGTTGACTTGATGTATTTCTATTTCACACAACCCCAGCAAAGTCTCCCTCTCTTCAAATGTGCCAGACACTGCCTGGAACCTCAGCCTTCCCACATCGGAAATAACCCTTCTGTTAAAACCATGTACAGATCTTTCTCTTACCTATCTCCCTGCACTGGCACTTCAATCTTTAATCCTGTTGTATGAGGACCAGCCATTCCTTTCCTTCTGCTCAGGATCTGTTCTCGATGGAACACCATCCCAATTTTCTTTCTGTAATGTCCGAACTATGTTAACGGTTGTGGATTTTAACAGAAAGAAAAGAATGTGGTTTGCACGCCTAGATTCACAGTAACACACAGCAGGTTTATTGAGGAGCTGCTCACTGTGCACTGAGTCAAATAGCAAACTGAAAGTAAAGCAGCAGCCAGTGTAACACCCTAATGACATCACCATCAAGTCACGTGATCAGCTTGTAAAGCAACCTGCAACACCTTTAAATATATAACACCCTCCCGCTCTTTTTCCTTTTTCTTCCTCTGTCCCTCCCCCGCTCTTTATCTCCCATTCTCTTTCCCACATTCTCTCTCTATCTCCTTCTCTCCCCTCCACACTATCCCTCTCTCTGTCTGTCTATCTCTCTCTCTCTCTTGCACTCTCTCTTGTTCTCTCTCTCTCTCTTGTTCTCTCTCTCTCTCTGTCTGTCTCTCTCTCTTGTCCTCTCTCTCTCTCTCTCTCTTGTTCTCTCTCTCTCTCTTGTTCTCTCTCTCTCTCTTGTTCTCTCTCTCTCTCTTGTTCTCTCTCTCTCTCTTGTTCTCTCTCTCTCTCTGTCTGTCTCTCTCTCTTGTCCTCTCTCTCTCTCTCTTGTTCTCTCTCTCTCTCTTGTTCTCTCTCTCTCTCTTGTTCTCTCTCTCTCTCTTGTTCTCTCTCTCTCTCTTGTTCTCTCTCTCTCTCTTGTTCTCTCTCTCTCTCTTGTTCTCTCTCTCTCTCTTGTTCTCTCTCTCTCTCTGTCTGTCTCTCTCTCTTGTCCTCTCTCTCTCTCTCTCTCTTGTTCTCTCTCTCTCTCTTGTTCTCTCTCTCTCTCTTGTTCTCTCTCTCTCTCTTGTTCTCTCTCTCTCTCTGTCTGTCTCTCTCTCTTTCTCCCTCGTAATCCTGTTGTGTTTTGATTTTCCAGACCTTCCATTGTTAAAGGTCATTTTCCGAAGTTGGCCGAATGCGCACATTTCCACTATGACTATGTGGATTTCCGCACTGTGCAGGTACTGACCCCTCCCACTGACCCCACTGACCCCTCCCACTGACCCCACTGACCCCTCCCACTGACCCCTCCCACTGACCCCTCCCACTGACCCCACTGACCCCTCCCACTGACCCCACTGACCCCTCCCACTGACCCCTCCCACTGACCCCACTGACCCCTCCCACTGACCCCACTCACTGACCCCACTGACCCCTCCCACTGACCCCACTGACCCCTCCCACTGACCCCACTGACCCCTCCCACTGACCCCACTGACCCCTCCCACTGACCCCTCCCACTGACCCCTCCCACTGACCCCACTGACCCCTCCCACTGACCCCTCCCACTGACCCCCTCCCACTGACCCCCAGCCACTGACCCCTCCCACTGACCCCACTGACCCCTCCCACTGACCCCTCCCACTGACCCCACTGACCCCTCCCACTGACCCCAGTGACCCCCACACACCGACCCCCTCCCACTGACCCCTTCCACTGACCCCTCCCACTGACCCCACTGACCCCCACACACTGACCCCCAGCCACTGACCCCCTCCCACTGACCCCACTGACCCCCACACACTGACCCCCTCCCACTGACCCCCTCCCACTGACCGCCTCCCACTGACCCCTCCCACTGACTCCTCCCACTGACCCCTCCCACTGACCCCCCCCACTGACCCCACTGACCCCCACACACTGACCCCCTCCCACTGACCCCCAGCCACTGACCCCTCCCACTGACCCCTCCCACTGACCCCTTCCCACTGACCCCTCCCACTGACCCCACTGACCCCTCCCACTGACCCCTCCCACTGACCCCACTGACCCCCACACACTGACCCCCTCCCACTGACCCCCAGCCACTGACCCCTCCCACTGACCCCCTCCCACTGACCCCCTCCCACTGACCGCCTCCCACATCCCCTCCCCCACTCCCATATGGAGACCCTATGGGGGTTTTGGTGTCTCGGGGGGTGATGGGGATCCCAGGGGGCGACGGGGGTCTCTGGGAAGATGGGGGTCTCAGTGGGGCGATGGTGGTCTCAGTGGGGCAATGGTGGTCTCAGGGGGAGATGGGGGTCTCGGGGGGACGATGGGGGTCTCGGGGGGACGATGGGGGTCTCGAGGGGGCGATGGGGGTCTCGGGGGGTGATGGAGGTCTCGGGGTAGATGGTGGTCTCGGGGGGGTGTTGGGGGTCTCGGTGGCGATGGGGCTCCCAGGGGGAGATGGGGGTCTCGGGGGACGATGGTGGACTCGGGGGGAGATGGGGGTCTTGGGGGGATATGGGGGACTCAGAGGAGATGGGGGTCTTGGGGGACGATGGGGGTCTCAGGGGGAGATGGGGGCCTCAGGGGGAGATGGGTGTCTCAGGGGGAGATGGGGTCTTGGGGGAGATAGGGGTCTCGGGGGAAGATGGGGGTCTCAGGGGGAAGATGTGGGTCTCGGGGATGATGGGGGTCTGAGGGGCAGGTGGGTGTCTTGGGGGCTGTTGGGGGTCTCGGGGGGGAAATGTGGGGGAGATGGGGGTCTCAGGGGGAGATGGGCATCTTGGGGGCGATGGGGTCTCGGGGGCAGATGGAGGTCTCGGGGGAAGATGGGGGTCTCAGGGGGTGATGGGGGTCTCTGGGGGCACTGGGTGTCTCGGGGGGGGAGATGGTGGTCTCGGGGGGAGATGGGGGTCTTGGGGAGATGGGGGTCTTGGGGGGAGATGGGGGTCTCTGGAACCGGCTGACTGGAAAACAGCTACTGTTACGCCGCTGTTTAAAAAAGGAAGTCGACAAAAGGCGGGTAACTACAGGCCGGTTAGCTTAACGTCCGTAGTTGGAAGATGCTGGAGTCCATTATTAAAGAGGAAATAACAGAGCACCTGAATAAGAATGGTTCGATCAAGCAGATGCAGCATGGATTCATGAAGGGAAAGTCGTGTTTGACGAATCTACTGGACTTTTATGAAGATGTCACTAGTGCGGTTGACAGAGGGGAACCGGTGGATGTGGTGTTCTTAGATTTCCAGAAGGCGTTCGATAAGGTGCCTCACAAAAGGTTGCTGCAGAAGATTGGGGTACACGGAGTTAGGGGTAAGGTGTTGGCGTGGATTGGGGATTGGCTATCTAACAGGAAGCAGAGAGTTGGGATAAATGGGTGCTTTTCTGGTTGGCAGTTGGTGACCAGTGGCGTGCCGCAGGGATCGGTGCTGGGGCCTCAATTGTTTACCATTTACATAGATGATCTGGAGGAGGGACTGAATCTAGGGTATTCAAGTTTGCTGATGACACGAAGGTGAGTGGGAAAGCGAATTGGTTGGAGGACGCGGAAAGTCTGCAGAGAGATTTGGATAGGCTGAGCGAGTGGGCGAGGATCTGGCAGATGGAATATAACGTTAGCAAATGTGAGGTTATCCACTTTGGAAGAAATAATAGTAAATTGGAATATTATTTAAATGGAGAAAAATTACATCGTGCGACTGTGCAGAGGGACCTGGGGGTCCTTGTGCACGAATCGCAAAAACTCAGTCTGCAGGTGCAGCAGGTGATCAAGAAGGCGAATGGAATGTTGGCCTTTATCGCGAGGGGGATAGAATATAAAAGCAGGGAGGTCTTGCTGCAACTGTACAAGGCACTGGTGAGGCCGCAACTGGAGTACTGTGTGCAGTTTTGGTCCCCTTATTTGCGAAAGGATATATTGGCCTTGGAGGGAGTGCAGAGAAGGTTCACCAGGTTGATACCGGAGATGAGGGGTGTAGCTTATGAGGAGAGATTAAACAGATTGGCTTTGTACTCGTTGGAGTTTAGAAGGATGAGGGGTGATCTTATAGAGACATATAAGATAATGAAGGGGCTGGATAGGGTAGAGGTGGAGAGATTCTTTCCACTTAGAAGGGAAACCAGAACTAGAGGGCACAGCCTCAAAATAAGGGGGGGCCGGTTCAGAACAGAGTTGAGGGGGAACTTCTTCTCTCAGAGGGTAGTGAATCTCTGGAATTCTCTGCCCATTGAAGTGGTGGAGGCTTCCTCGTTGAATATGTTTAAATCACGGGTAGATAGTTTTCTGATCGATAAGGGAATTAGGGGTTATGGGGAGCAGGCGGGTAAGTGGAACTGATTCGCTTCAGATCAGCCATGATCTTGTTGAATGGCGGGGCAGGCTCGAGGGGCTAGATGGCCTACTCCTGCTCCTATTTCTTATGTTCTTATGTCTCGGGGGGTGATGGGGACTCGGAGGGAGATGGGGGTCTCGGGGGGTGCTGGGGGTCTCGGAGGGAGATGGGGGTCTCGGGGGGTGCTGGGGGTCTCGGAGGGAGATGGGGTCTCGGGGGGTGCTGGGGGTCTCGGAGGGAGATGGGGGTCTCAGGGGGAGATGGGGGTCTCAGGGGGGCGATGGGGGTCTCGGGGGGAGATGGGAGTCTCGGGGAGTGCTGGGGTTCTCGGGGGGAGATGGGGGTCCCGGGGGGGCTGGTGGTCACGGGGGGAGATGGAGGTCTCGGGGGAAGATGGGGGTCTCGGGGGGCGATGGGATTTCGGGGGAGATGGGGGTCTCGGGGGGAGAGATGGGGGTCTCGGGGGGAGAGATGGGGGTCTCGGGGGGGGTGATGGGGGTCTTGGGGGGGTGATGGGGGTCTTGGGGGAGATGGTGGTCTCAGGGGGAGATGGGGGTCTCGGGGGTGATGGGGGTCTCGGGGAGATGGGGGTCTCGGGGGGTGATGGGGGTCTCGGGGAGATGGGGGTCTCGGGGGGTGATGGGGGTCTTGGGGGGTGATGGGGGTCTCGGGGGGTGATGGGGGTCTCGGGGGGTGATGGGGGTCTCGGGGAGATGGGGGTCTCGGGGAGATGGGGGTCTCGGGGGGTGATGGGGGTCTCGGGGAGATGGGGGTCTCGGGGGGTGATGGGGGTCTCGGGGAGATGGGGGTCTCGGGGGGTGATGGGGGTCTCGGGGAGATGGGGGTCCCAGGGGGAGAGATGGGGGTCTCGGGGGCTGATGTGGGTCTCGGGGGGTGATGGGGGTCTCGGGGAGATGGGGGTCTCGGGGGGTGATGGGGGTCTCAGGGGGAGATGGGGGTCACGGGGGGTGATGGGGGTCTCGGGGGGTGATGGGGGTCTCGGGGAGATGGGAGTCTCGGGGGGGGAGATGGGGGTCTCGGGGGGAGAGATGGGGGTCTCGGGGGGTGATGGGGGTCTCGGGGGGTGATGGGGGTCTCGGGGAGATGGGGGTCTCGGGGGGGAGATGGGGGTCTCGGGGGGGGGAGATGGGGGTCTCGGGGGGAGAGATGGGGGTCTCGGGGGGTGATGGGGGTCTCGGGGGGGTGATGGGGGTGATGGGGGTCTCGGGGGGTGATGGGGGTCTCGGGGAGATGGGGGTCTCGGGGAGATGGGGGTCTCGGGGGGTGATGTGGGTCTCGGGGAGATGGGGGTCTCGGGGAGGTGGGGGTCTCGGGGAGATGGGGGTCTCGGGGGGTGATGTGGGTCTCGGTGGGGGTGATGTGGGTCTCGGGGGGTGATGGGGGTCTCGGGGGGAGATGGGGGTCTCGGGGGTGATGTGGGTCTCGGTGGGGGTGATGTGGGTCTCGGGGGGAGATGGGGGTCTCGGGGAGATGGGTGTCTCGGGGAGATGGGTGTCTCGGGGGGTGATGGGGGTCTCGGGGAGATGGGGGTCTCGGGGGGTGATGGGGGTCTCGGGGGGAGATGGGGGTCTCGGGGGGTGATGTGGGTCTCGGTGGGGGTGATGTGGGTCTCGGGGGGAGATGGGGGTCTCGGGGGGAGATGGGGGTCTCGGGGAGATGGGTGTCTCGGGGAGATGGGGGTCTCGGGGAGTGATGGGGGTCTCGGGGGGTGATGGGGGTCTCGGGGGGTGATGGGGGTCTCGGGGGGTGATGGGGGTCTCGGGGGGTGATGGGGGTCTCGGGGGGTGATGGGGGTCTCGGTGGGTGATGGGGGTCTCGGGGGGTGATGGGGGTCTCGGGGGGTGATGGGGGTCTCGGGGGGAGATGGGGGTCACGGGGGGTGATGGGGGTCTCGGGGGGTGATGGGGGTCTCGGGGGGAGATGGGGGTCACGGGGGGAGATGGGGGTCTCGGGGGGTGATGTGGGTCTCGGGGGGAGATGGGGGTCTCGGGGAGATGGGGGTCTCGGGGAGATGGGGGTCTCGGGGTGATGGGGGTCTCGGGGGGTGATGGGTGTCTCGGGGAGATGGGGGTCTCGGGGAGATGGGGGTCTCGGGGAGATGGGGGTCTCGGGGAGATGGGTGTCTCGGGGAGATGGGGGTCTCGGGGAGATGGGGGTCTCGGGGGGTGATGGGGGTCTCGGGGGGTGATGGGGGTCTCGGGGGGTGATGGGGGTCTCGGGGAGATGGGTGTCTCGGGGAGATGGGGGTCTCGGGGAGATGGGGGTCTCGGGGGGTGATGTGGGTGGGTCTCGGGGAGATGGGGGTCTCGGGGGGTGATGTGGGTCTCGGGGGAGATGGGGGTCTCGGGGGGTGATGTGGGTCTCGGGGGGAGATGGGGGTCTCGGGGAGATGGGTGTCTCGGGGAGATGGGGGTCTCGGGGAGATGGGGGTCTCGGGGTGATGGGGGTCTCGGGGGGTGATGGGTGTCTCGGGGAGATGGGTCTCGGGAGATGGGGGTCTCGGGAGATGGGGGTCTCGGGGAGATGGGTGTCTCGGGGAGATGGGGGTCTCGGGGAGATGGGGGTCTCGGGGGGTGATGGGGGTCTCGGGGGGTGATGGGGGTCTCGGGGAGATGGGGGTCTCGGGAGATGGGTGTCTCGGGGAGATGGGGGTCTCGGGGAGATGGGGGTCTCGGGGTGATGGGTGTCTCGGGGGGAGATGGGGGTCTCGGGGAGATGGGGGTCTCGGGGTGATGGGTGTCTCGGGGGGAGATGGGTGTCTCGGGAGATGGGGGTCTCGGGGAGATTGGGGTCTCGGGGAGATGGGGGTCTCGGGGAGAGATGGGGGTCTCGGGGGGTGATGGGGGTCTTGGGGGGTGATGGGGGTCTCGGGGAGATGGGGGTCTCGGGGAGATGGGTGTCTCGGGGTAATGGGGATCTTGGCGATGGGGTTTGGGTTTCTCTCTAACTCTCTCTCTCTCTCTGTCGCTCCCACAGTTGGCTCTGGCCTCCCAGCCCACCGACACCAATCAGAACCGAGTGACCGTCAAAGAAGCCATTTTCCTCATTCAGGTCCTCTGTCAGGTACTGAGGCCAATTCCTGAGCAGGGAGGGGTAGGATGGGGGAGGGGGAGGGAGGGAGAGGGAGGACGGAAGGAGGGAGTGGGAGGGAGACAGAGTGCAGTGAGGGTGTGGGGTGGGGAACGTTCAGGGTGTCTGGTTTGATGCTGAGGCCTGACTCCAGTTCCACGCTCAGTCTCTCTCCTCCCATTGCCGTCTGTCTCACTCCCTCTCTCCTCTCTGTATCACCCCCTCCCCCGCACACCCCATCCCCCTCCCCCTCCCCCCCACCGCCCTCCCCTACACCCCCTCACTCCCGCCCCTGCCCACACCCCTCCCTCCCTCCCCCATCCCCCTCCCCCCCCACACCTCCTCCCCCACACTCCACCCCCCTCTCCCCCCCAACCCCTCCCCTTCTCCCCCACACCCCCGACCCCCTCTTCCTCCCCTTCCCCCCGACACCCCCTTCCCCCGACACCCCCTACCCCCCACACCCCCCTCCTCCATCCCCCTCCCCCTCCCCCCCACACCTCCTTCCCCCTCCCCCCACAACCCCTCCCTTCTCCCCCACACCCCGAACCCACTCCTCCTCCCCTTCCCCCTTCCCCCTACACCCCCCACAACCCCCTATCCCCCTCCCCCCACACCTCCTCCCCCTCCTCCCACACCCCCTCTCCCTCCCCCTTCTCCCCCACACCCCCTCACACCTCCCAATCCCTCTCTCTCGCTCTCTATTTCGCACTCTCTCCATCATCACTATTCCCTCCTTTCCTCTCTCGCTCTGCTTCCTCTCACAGGGAAAGGGCTGGCTGGTACGGCGCAGTTATGAGGATTTCCAGACCCTGGACTCACACCTTCACCAGTGTATCTACGACAGGAGGTTCTCCCAACTCTCGGAACTCCCGACATTCCAAACACTCGACAATAACACAGAGGTAACAATATTTCCACATTGCCATATCCCAGTGAGAGTCAGTGTGTGTGGGACCCGTACCCCACTGAGAGTCAGTGTGTGTGGGACCCGTACCCCAGTGAGAGTCAGTGTGTGTGGGACCCGTACCCCAGTGAGAGTCAGTGTGTGTGGGACCCGTACCCCAGTGAGAGTCAGTGTGTGTGGAACCCGTACCCCAGTGAGAGTCAGTGTGTGTGGGACCCGTACCCCACTGAGAGTCAGTGTGTGTGGGACCCGTACCCCAGTGAGAGTCAGTGTGTGTGGAACCCGTACCCCAGTGAGAGTCAGTGTGTGTGGAACCCGTACCCCACTGAGAGTCAGTGTGTGTGGAACCCGTACCCCACTGAGAGTCAGTGTGTGTGGAACCCGTACCCCACTGAGAGTCAGTGTGTGTGGAACCCGTACCCCAGTGAGAGTCAGTGTGTGTGGAACCCGTACCCCAGTGAGAGTCAGTGTGTGTGGAACCCGTACCCCAGTGAGAGTCAGTGTGTGTGGAACCCGTACCCCAGTGAGAGTCAGTGTGTGTGGAACCCGTACCCCAGTGAGAGTCAGTGTGTGTGGAACCCGTACCCCAGTGAGAGTCAGTGTGTGTGGGACCCGTACCCCAGTGAGAGTCAGTGTGTGTGGAACCCGTACCCCAGTGAGAGTCAGTGTGTGTGGGACCCATACCCCAGTGAGAGTCAGTGTGTGTGGGACCCGTACCCCAGTGAGAGTCAGTGTGTGTGGGACCCGTACCCCAGTGAGAGTCAGTGTGTGTGGGACCCGTACCCCAGTGAGAGTCAGTGTGTGTGGGACCCATACCCCAGTGAGAGTCAGTGTGTGTGGAACCTGTACCCCAGTGAGAGTCAGTGTGTGTGGAACCCGTACCCCAGTGAGAGTCAGTGTGTGTGGAACCCGTACCCCAGTGAGAGTCAGTGTGTGTGGGACCCGTACCCCAGTGAGAGTCAGTGTGTGTGGGACCCGTACCCCAGTGAGAGTCAGTGTGTGTGGAACCCGTACCCCAGTGAGAGTCAGTGTGTGTGGAACCCGTACCCCAGTGAGAGTCAGTGTGTGTGGGACCCATACCCCAGTGAGAGTCAGTGTGTGTGGGACCCGTACCCCAGTGAGAGTCAGTGTGTGTGGAACCCGTACCCCAGTGAGAGTCAGTGTGTGTGGAACCCGTACCCCAGTGAGAGTCAGTGTGTGGAACCCGTACCCCAGTGAGAGTCAGTGTGTGTGGAACCCATACCCCAGTGAGAGTCAGTGTGTGTGGAACCCGTACCCCAGTGAGAGTCAGTGTGTGTGGGACCCGTACCCCAGTGAGAGTCAGTGTGTGTGGAACCCGTACCCCAGTGAGAGTCAGTGGTGTGTGGAACCCATACCCCAGTGAGAGTCAGTGTGTGTGGGACCCGTACCCAGTGAGAGTCAGTGTGTGTGGAACCCGTACCCCAGTGAGAGTCAGTGTGTGTGGAACCCGTACCCCAGTGAGAGTCAGTGTGTGGAACCCGTACCCCAGTGAGAGTCAGTGTGTGTGGAACCCATACCCCAGTGAGAGTCAGTGTGTGTGGAACCCGTACCCCAGTGAGAGTCAGTGTGTGTGGGACCCATACCCCAGTGAGAGTCAGTGTGTGTGGAACCCGTACCCCAGTGAGAGTCAGTGTGTGTGGAACCCGTACCCCAGTGAGAGTCAGTGTGTGTGGGACCCATACCCCAGTGAGAGTCAGTGTGTGTGGGACCCATACCCCAGTGAGAATCAGTGTGTGTGGAACCCGTACCCCAGTGAGAGTCAGTGTGTGTGGGACCCGTACCCCAGTGAGAGTCAGTGTGTGTGGGACCCGTACCCCAGTGAGAGTCAGTGTGTGTGGAACCCGTACCCCAGTGAGAGTCAGTGTGTGTGGGACCCGTACCCCAGTGAGAGTCAGTGTGTGTGGAACCCGTACCCCAGTGAGAGTCAGTGTGTGTGGGACCCGTACCCCAGTGAGAGTCAGTGTGTGTGGGACCCGTACCCCAGTGAGAGTCAGTGTGTGTGGAACCCGTACCCCAGTGAGAGTCAGTGTGTGTGGGACCCGTATCCCAGTGAGAGTCAGTGTGTGTGGAACCCGTACCCCAGTGAGAGTCAGTGTGTGTGGAACCCATACCCCAGTGAGAGTCAGTGTGTGTGGACCCATACCCCAGTGAGAGTCAGTGTGTGTGGGACCCATACCCCAGTGAGAGTCAGTGTGTGTGGGACCCGTGCCCCAGTGAGAGTCAGTGTGTGTGGAACCCGTACCCCAGTGAGAGTCAGTGTGTGTGGGACCCGTACCCCAGTGAGAGTCAGTGTGTGTGGAACCCGTACCCCAGTGAGAGTCAGTGTGTGTGGGACCCATACCCCAGTGAGAGTCAGTGTGTGTGGAACCTGTACCCCAGTGAGAGTCAGTGTGTGTGGAACCCGTACCCCAGTGAGAGTCAGTGTGTGTGGAACCCGTACCCCAGTGAGAGTCAGTGTGTGTGGGACCCGTACCCCAGTGAGAGTCAGTGTGTGTGGGACCCGTACCCCAGTGAGAGTCAGTTTGTGTGGAACCCGTACCCCAGTGAGAGTCAGTGTGTGTGGAACCCGTACCCCAGTGAGAGTCAGTGTGTGTGGGACCCATACCCCAGTGAGAGTCAGTGTGTGTGGGACCCGTACCCCAGTGAGAGTCAGTGTGTGTGGAACCCGTACCCCAGTGAGAGTCAGTGTGTGTGGAACCCGTACCCCAGTGAGAGTCAGTGTGTGGAACCCGTACCCCAGTGAGAGTCAGTGTGTGTGGAACCCATACCCCAGTGAGAGTCAGTGTGTGTGGAACCCGTACCCCAGTGAGAGTCAGTGTGTGTGGGACCCGTACCCCAGTGAGAGTCAGTGTGTGTGGAACCCGTACCCCAGTGAGAGTCAGTGTGTGTGGAACCCATACCCCAGTGAGAGTCAGTGTGTGTGGGACCCGTACCCCAGTGAGAGTCAGTGTGTGTGGAACCCGTACCCCAGTGAGAGTCAGTGTGTGTGGAACCCGTACCCCAGTGAGAGTCAGTGTGTGGAACCCGTACCCCAGTGAGAGTCAGTGTGTGTGGAACCCATACCCCAGTGAGAGTCAGTGTGTGTGGAACCCGTACCCCAGTGAGAGTCAGTGTGTGTGGGACCCATACCCCAGTGAGAGTCAGTGTGTGTGGAACCCGTACCCCAGTGAGAGTCAGTGTGTGTGGAACCCGTACCCCAGTGAGAGTCAGTGTGTGTGGGACCCGTACCCCAGTGAGAGTCAGTGTGTGTGGGACCCGTACCCCAGTGAGAGTCAGTGTGTGTGGGACCCGTACCCCAGTGAGAGTCAGTGTGTGTGGGACCCGTACCCCAGTGAGAGTCAGTGTGTGTGGAACCCGTACCCCAGTGAGAGTCAGTGTGTGTGGGACCCGTATCCCAGTGAGAGTCAGTGTGTGTGGGACCCGTACCCCAGTGAGAGTCAGTGTGTGTGGGACCCATACCCCAGTGAGAGTCAGTGTGTGTGGGACCCATACCCCAGTGAGAGTCAGTGTGTGTGGAACCCGTACCCCAGTGAGAGTCAGTGTGTGTGGGACCCGTACCCCAGTGAGAGTCAGTGTGTGTGGGACCCGTACCCCAGTGAGAGTCAGTGTGTGTGGAACCCGTACCCCAGTGAGAGTCAGTGTGTGAGGGACCCGTACCCCAGTGAGAGTCAGTGTGTGTGGGACCCGTACCCCAGTGAGAGTCAGTGTGTGTGGGACCCGTACCCCAGTGAGAGTCAGTGTGTGTGGAACCCGTACCCCAGTGAGAGTCAGTGTGTGTGGGACCCGTACCCCAGTGAGAGTCAGTGTGTGTGGGACCCGTACCCCAGTGAGAGTCAGTGTGTGTGGGACCCGTACCCCAGTGAGAGTCAGTGTGTGTGGGACCCGTACCCCAGTGAGAGTCAGTGTGTGTGGGACCCGTACCCCAGTGAGAGTCAGTGTGTGTGGGACCCGTACCCCAGTGAGAGTCAGTGTGTGTGGGACCCGTACCCCAGTGAGAGTCAGTGTGTGTGGGACCCGTACCCCAGTGAGAGTCAGTGTGTGTGGAACCCGTACCCCAGTGAGAGTCAGTGTGTGTGGGACCCGTACCCCAGTGAGAGTCAGTGTGTGGGGGACCCATACCCCAGTGAGAGTCAGTGTGTGTGGGACCCGTACCCCAGTGAGAGTTAGTGTGTGTGGAACCCGTACCCCAGTGAGAGTCAGTGTGTGTGGGACCCGTACCCCAGTGAGAGTCAGTGTGTGTGGAACCCGTACCCCAGTGAGAGTCAGTGTGTGTGGGACCCGTACCCCAGTGAGAGTCAGTGTGTGTGGAACCCGTACCCCAGTGAGAGTCAGTGTGTGTGGGACCCGTACCCCAGTGAGAGTCAGTGTGTGTGGGACCCGTACCCCAGTGAGAGTCAGTGTGTGTGGGACCCGTACCCCAGTGAGAGTCAGTGTGTGTGGGACCCGTACCCCAGTGAGAGTCAGTGTGTGTGGGACCCGTACCCCAGTGAGAGTCAGTGTGTGTGGGACCCGTACCCCAGTGAGAGTTAGTGTGTGTGGGACCCGTACCCCAGTGAGAGTCAGTGTGTGTGGGACCCGTACCCCAGTGAGAGTCAGTGTGTGTGGGACCCGTACGCCAGTGAGAGTCAGTGTGTGTGGAACCCGTACCCCAGTGAGAGTCAGTGTGTGTGGGACCCATACCCCAGTGAGAGTCAGTGTGTGTGGGACCCGTACCCCAGTGAGAGTCAGTGTGTGTGGGACCCGTACCCCAGTGAGAGTCAGTGTGTGTGGTACCCGTACCCCAGTGAGAGTCAGTGTGTGTGGGACCCGTACCCCAGTGAGAGTCAGTGTGTGTGGGACCCGTACCCCAGTGATAGTCAGTGTGTGTGGGACCCGTACCCCAGTGAGAGTCAGTGTGTGTGGGACCCGTACCCCAGTGAGAGTCAGTGTGTGTGGGACCCGTACCCCAGTGAGAGTCAGTGTGTGTGGAACCTGTACCCCAGTGAGAGTCAGTGTGTGTGGGACCCGGACCCCAGTGAGAGTCAGTGTGTGTGGAACCTGTACCCCAGTGAGAGTCAGTGTGTGTGGAACCCGTACCCCAGTGAGAGTCAGTGTGTGTGGGACCCGTACCCCAGTGAGAGTCAGTGTGTGTGGAACCCGTACCCCAGTGAGAGTCAGTGTCTGTGGGACCCGTACCCCAGTGAGACTCAGTGTGTGTGGAACCTGTACCCCAGTGAGAGTCAGTGTGTGTGGAACCCGTACCCCAGTGAGAGTCAGTGTGTGTGGGACCCGTACCCCAGTGAGAGTCAGTGTGTGTGGAACCCGTACCCCAGTGAGAGTCAGTGTGTGTGGGACCCGTACCCCAGTGAGAGTCAGTGTGTGTGGGACCGGGACCCCAGGGAGAGTCAGTGTGTGCTGATCGCTGTGGCAGGGTTTAGTGAGGGATTTTCACGCTGACAGTTGTTCCCTCTCTCTCCCAGCTGATCCACAATGTGTTAGCAGAATACCTCAGCAGATTCACTAACATTGCCGATAATAAAATCAACTGTGGCCCTGTCCTCACGTGGATGGAGGTGAGTGCTCGAGAGAGGAACATTATCCAATCTATCCTCTCACCTTAACATTCACCACCCTTAATTTCTCTGTCTCTCTCTGTCTCTCTCTGTCTCTCTTTGTCGCTCTCTGTCTCTCTCTCTCTCTCTCCATGTCTCTCTTTCTCTCTCCCTGTCTCTCTGTCTCTCTCTCTGTCTCTCTCTGTCTCTCGCTGTCTCTCTTTGTCGCTCTCTGTCTCTCTCTCTCTCTCTCCATGTCTCTCTTTCTCTCTCCCTGTCTCTCTGTCTCTCTCTCTGTCTCTCTCTCTCTGTCACTCTCTCTCTCTGTCACTCTGTCTATCTCTCTCTCTCTCCGTCTCTCCGTCCCTCGGTGTGTCTCTCCGTCTCCGTCTCTCTCTCTCTCTCTGTCTCCGTCTGTCTCTCTCTGTCTCACTCTGTCTCTCTCTCTCTCTCCCTCTGTCCCTCTCTCTCTCTCTGTCTCTCTCTCTCTGTTTCTCTTCGTCTCTCTCTGTCTCTCCCTGTCTCTCTCTGTCTCTCTCTGTCTCTCTCTGTCTCTCCCTCTGTCTGTCTCTGTCTGTCTCTCTCTGTCTCTCTCTGTCTCTCTCTCTATCTGTCTCTCTCTCTCTCTGTCTCTCTCTCTTTCTCTCTCTCTCTCTCTGTCTCTCTCGCTCGCTGTCTCTCTGTCTCTCTCTGTCTCTCTCCGTTTCTGTCTCTCTCTCCTTGTCTTTGTCTCTCTCTCCCTCTCTCTGTCTCTCTCTCTCTCCGTTTCTGTCTCTCTCTCCCTGTCTTTGTTTCTCTTTCTCTCTCTGTCTCTGTCTCTCTCTATGTCTCTCTCCCTCTGTCTCTCTCTCTCTGTCTCTCTCTCTGTCACTCTCTCTCTCTTTGTCCCACACTCTCTCTCTCTCTGTCCCTCTCTCTTTCTCTCTGTCCCTCTCTCTGTCCCTCTCTCTTTCTCTCTGTCCCTCTCTCTGTCTCTCTCTCTTTCTCCCTCTGTCTCTCTCTCTCTCTGTCTCTCTCTGTCCCTCCCTCTCTCTGTCCCTCTCTCTCTGTCTCTCTCTCTGTCTCACTCTGTCTCTCTCTCTCTCTCTCTCTTTCTGTCTTTCTCTCTCTGTCTCTCTATCTCCGTCCCTCTGTCTATCGGTCTGTCTCTCCGTCTCTGTCTGTCTGTCTCTCTCTCTCTCTCTCTCTCTCGGTCGCTCTCTGTCTCTCTCTGTCTTCCTCTGTCATCTCGCTCTCTCTATCTGTCTCTCCCTCTGTCTCTCTCTTTCTCTCTCTGTCTCTCTCTCTCTCTCTCTCTGTCTCTCTGAATCTCTCTCTCTCTCGCTCTATCCCTCTCTGTCTCTCTCTCTCCCCGTCTCTCTGAATCTCTCTCTCTCTCTCTCTGAATCTCTCGGTCTCTCTCGGTCTCTCTCGGTCTCTCTCTGTCTCTCTCTGTCTCTCCCTCTGTCTGTCTCTGTCTGTCTCTCTCTCTGTCTCTATCTCTCTGTCTCTCTCTGTCTCTCTCTCTCTTTCTCTCTCTCTCTCTCTGGCTCTCTCTCTCTCTCGCCTGTTGTCTCTCTGTCTCTCTCTTTCTGACTGTCTCTGTCTGACTGTCTCTCTCTCTCTCTCTCCGTTTCTGTCTCTCTCTCCCTGTCTTTGTCTCTCTCTCCCTCTCTGTCTCTGTCTCTCTCTCCGTTTCTGTCTCTCTCTCCCTGTCTTTGTTTCTCTCTCTCTCTCTCTCTGTCTCCGTCTCTCTCTATGTCTCTCTCTCTGTGTCTCTCTCTCTCTGCCTCTCTCTGTCACTCTCTCTATCTCTTTATCTGTCTCTGTCTCTGTCTCTCTGTCTCTCACTCTTTGTCCCACTCTCTCTCTCTCTGTCCCTCTCTCTGTCTCTCTCTCTCTCTGTCCCTCTCTCTTTCTCTCTGTCCCTCTCTCTGGCTCTCTCTCTTTCTCCCTCTGTCTCCCTCTCTCTCTCTCTGTCTCTCTCTGTCCCTCTCTCTCTGTCCCTCTCTCTCTGTCTCTCTCTCTCTGTCTCTCTCTCTCTCACTCTGTCTCTCTCTCTCTCTTTTTGTCTTTCTCTCTCTGTCTCTCTATCTCCGTCCTTCTGTCTCTCGGTCTGTCTCTCTCTCTCTCTCTCTCTCTGTCTCTCTGAATCTCTCTCTCTCTCTCTCTCTATCCCTCTCTGTCTCTCTCTCCCCGTCTCTCTGAATCTCTCTCTCTCTCTCTGAATCTCTCTCACTCTCTCTCTGTCTCTCTCTTTCTCTCTCTCTGTCTCTCTGTCTCTCCCTCTCTCTTTCTCTCTGTCTCTCTCTGTCTCCCTCTGTCATCTCGGTCTCTCTCTCTCTCTCTCTCTGAATCTCTCTCTCTCTCTCTCTCTCTATCCCTCTCTGTCTCTCTCTCCCCGTCTCTCTGAATCTCTCTCTCTCTCTCTGAATCTCTCTCGCTCTCCCTCTGTCTCTCTCTCTCTCTGTCCCTCGGTCTGTCTCTCCGTCTCCGTCGCGCTCTCTCTCTCTGTCTCGCTGTCTCTCTCTGTCTCTCTGTATTATCTCCGTCTCTCTATCTCTCTGTCTCTCTCTCTCTCTCTGTGTATCTGCCTCTCTCTCTCTCTCTTTCTCTGTGTCTCTGCCTCTCTCTCTCTCTCTGTCTCTCTCTCTCTGTGTCTCTCTCTCTCTCT
>NW_027591583.1:0-7500 GCF_964213995.1 Mustelus asterias | reverse complement strand
TATAAAGGACAAATAACAGTGGACCCAGCACTGATCCCTGAGGCACACCGCTGGTCACAGGCCTCCAGTTTGAAAAACAACTCTACAACCATCCTCTGGCTTCTGTCAAGAAGCCAATTTTGTATCCATTTAGATACCTCACCCTGGATCCCGTGAGATTTAACTTTATGCAACTTTATGTCGAGAGAGCTTTACTCTGTATCTAACCCCGTGCTGTACCTGTCCTGGGAGTGTTTGATGGGGGACAGTGTAGAGGGAGCTTTACTCTGTATCTAACCCCGTGCTGTACCTGTCCTGGGAGTGTTTGATGGGGACAGTGTCGAGGGAGCTTTACTCTGTATCTAACCCCGTGCTGTACCTGTCCTGAGAGTGTTTGATGGGGACTGTGTCGAGGGAGCTTTACTCTGTATGTAACCCCGTGCTGTACCTGTCCTGAGAGTGTTTGATGGGGGACAGTGTAGAGGGAGCTTTACTCTGTATCTAACCCCGTGCTGTACCTGTCCTGGGAGTGTTTGATGGGGGACAGTGTAGAGGGAGCTTTACTCTGTATCTAACCCCATGCTGTACCTGTCCTGAGAGTGTTTGATGGGGACTGTGTAGAGGGAGCTTTACTCTGTATCTGTGTGTTTTGCTGTGGATTTTCTGCTGTGACAATGTCTCTGGTTCTGTTTCCAGGTTGGTTTTTTTCCCAGTGAGTGTGTACAGTTAATAAGTGAGCGATCCACTCCGGTAAACATCCCAACAGGAACAAAAACAGGTCAGTGTGAAGACCACCCAAAATCAGCCAGGGTTCCTGTTCCTGACCACTGTCCAGTGATCCCTGGGTTAGAGAGAGAGGGGGAATCAGCCAGAGTTCCTGCTCCTGATCCCTGTCCAGAGATCCCTGGGTTAGAGAGAGAGGGGAAATCAGCCAGGGTTCCTGCTCCTGATCACTGTCCAGTGATCCCTTGGTTAGAGAGAGAGAGGGGAAATCAGCCAGGGTTCCTGCTCCTGATCCCTGTCCAGTGATCCCTGGGTTAGAGAGAGAGAGGGGAAATCAGCCAGGGTTCCAGCTCCTGATCCCTGTCCAGTGATCCCTGGGTTAGAGAGAGAGGGGGGGAATCAGCCAGGGTTCCTGCTCCTGATCACTGTCCAGTGATCCCTGGGTTAGAGAGAGAGAGGGAATCAGGCAGGGTTCCTGCTCCTGATCACTGTCCAGTGATCCCTGGGTTAGAGAGAGAGAGGGGGAATCAGCCAGGGTTCCTGCTCCTGATCACTGTCCAGTGATCCCTGGGTTAGAGAGAGGGGGGGAATCAGCCAAGGTTCCTGCTCCTGATCACTGTCCAGTGATCCCTGGGTTAGAGAGAGAGGGAAAATCAGCCAGGGTTCCTGCTCCTGATCACTGTCCAGAGATCCCTGGGTTAGAGAGAGAGGGGAAATCAGCCAGGGTTCCTGCTCCTGATCACTGTCCAGTGATCCCTGGGTTAGAGAGAGGGGGGGAATCAGCCAGGGTTCCTGCTCCTGATCCCTGTCCAGTGATCCCTGGGTTAGAGAGAGGGGAAATCAGCCAGAGTTCCTGCTCCTGATCCCTGTCCAGTGATCCCTGGGTTAGAGAGAGGGGAAATCAGCCAGGGTTCCTGCTCCTGATCACTGTCCAGTGATCCCTGGGTTAGAGAGAGGGGAAATCAGCCAGTGTTCCTGCTCCTGATCCCTGTCCAGTGATCCCTGGGTTAGAGAGAGAGAGGGGGAATCAGCCAGGGTTCCTGCTCCTGATCACTGTCCAGTGACCCCTGGGTTAGAGAGAGAGAGAGAGGGGGAATCAGCCAGGGTTCCTGCTCCTGATCACTGTCCGGTGACCCCTGGGTTAGAGAGAGAGAGAGGGGAAATCAGCCAGGGATCCTGCTCCTGATCCCTGTCCAGTGACCCCTGGGTTAGAGAGAGAGAGAGAGGGGAAATCAGCCAGGGTTCCTGCTCCTGATCACTGTCCGATGACCCCTGGGTTAGAGAGAGAGAGAGGAAATCAGCCAGGGTTCCTGCTCCTGATCCCTGTCCAGTGATCCCTATTGGGTGCTCAGGGTGTAAGTTGATGGTGGGCAGATGGAGTTTCCGCCGTTGGGGAGACACAGTGTGTGTTAAGATCAGTATACGGACAGTGGGAGGATCAATCCAGCTGCTCACCATTTACCTTCAACAAGTTTATTCTACACGAAGCTTGCTGGGTTCACAAACTCCTCTGATTCCCCGCAACCCCAGCAGTTGCAGCTGTGTGTAGTTACATTGCGATGGGATGGCGCCAATGAATGTGAACCCTGAGGCCGCCAGCTCAGCAATCTGATTGCCCAGGCTTGAAAGTTCTGAGACGTTGACACTGGGCTATCTCCCCGGGGAATGGACACGGCCTGGTGCTGGTTCCTGATGATGGGGTGGGATTGTGGGAGCGGGCGGGGAGTTCTGGGAGTTTAACGATAGAGCGGTTGTTCCGTCAGGATCTGATTCTGGTTCTATTTCTTCGCAGAGTGTGATGGAGCGGGACCGAAACCAGGACCAAACAATCCACCGTCGCCCACCCTCGGTAAGGACCAGTCGATGTCCCGAGCGCTGGGTACCGCACTCCGCGTTCGTGCGCTATCCCATCATGCTTCATTCCATCAGCCGCTTCCCCAACTCTCCCAACCCTGGTACAGAAAGACGTGGCTCCCAGGATCCAGTCCCACCACATTGTGCAGGGTCAGTGCTGAGGGAGTGCCGCACTGTCAGAGGGTCAGTGCTGAGGGAGTGCCGCACTGTCAGAGGGTCAGTACTGAGGGAGTGCTGCACTGTCAGAGGGTCAGTGCTGAGGGAGTGCTGCACTGTCAGAGGATCAGTGCTGAGGGAGTGCCGCACTGTCAGAGGGTCAGTGCTGAGGGAGTGCCGCACTGTCAGAGGGTCAGTACTGAGAGAGTGCCGCACTGTCAGAGGGTCAGTGCTGAGGGAGTGCCGCACTGTCAGAGGGTCAGTACTGAGGGAGTGCTGCACTGTCAGAGGGTCAGTACTGAGGGAGTGCCGCAATGTCAGAGGGTCAGTGCTGAGGGAGTGCCGCACTGTCAGAGGGTCAGTACTGAGGGAGTGCCGCACTGTCAGAGGGTCAGTGCTGAGGGAGTGCCGCACTGTCAGAGGGTCAGTGCTGAGGGAGTGCTGCACTGTCAGAGGGTCAGTGCTGAGGGAGTGCCGTACTGTCAGAGGGTCAGTGCTGAGGGAGTGTTGCACTGCCAGAGGGTCAGTGCTGAGGGAGTGCCGCACTGTCAGAGGGTCAGTGCTGAGGGAGTGCCGCACTGTCAGTGGGTCAGTGCTGAGGGAGTGCCGCACTGTCAGAGGGTCAGTACTGAGGGAGTGCCGCACTGTCAGAGGGTCAGTGCTGAGGGAGTGCTGCACTGTCAGAGGGTCAGTACTGAGGGAGTGCCGCACTGTCAGAGGGTCAGTACTGAGGGAGTGCTGCACTGTCAGAGGGTCAGTGCTGAGGCAGTGCCGCACTGTCAGAGGGTCGGTGCTGAGGGAGTGCTGCACTGTCAGAGGGTCAGTGCTGAGGGAGTGCCGCACTGTCAGAGGGTCAGTACTGAGGGAGTGCCGCACTGTCAGAGGGTCAGTGCTGAGGGAGTGCCGCACTGTCAGAGGGTCAGTGCTGAGGGAGTGCCGCACTGTCAGAGGGTCAGTACTGAGGGAGTGCCGCACTGTCAGAGGGTCAGTGCTGAGGGAGTGCTGCACTGTCAGAGGGTCAGTGCTGAGGGAGTGCCGCACTGTCAGAGGGTCAGTGCTGAGGGAGTGCCGCACTGTCAGAGGGTCAGTACTGAGAGAGTGCCGCACTGTCAGAGGGTCAGTGCTGAGGGAGTGCTGCACTGTCAGAGGGTCAGTACTGAGGGAGTGCCGTACTGTCAGAGGGTCAGTGCTGAGGGAGTGCTGCACTGTCAGAGGGTCAGTGCTGAGGGAGTGCCGTACTGTCAGAGGGTCAGTGCTGAGGGAGTGTTGCACTGCCAGAGGGTCAGTGCTGAGGGAGTGCCGCACTGTCAGAGGGTCAGTGCTGAGGGAGTGCCGCACTGTCAGTGGGTCAGTGCTGAGGGAGTCCGCACTGTCAGAGGGTCAGTACTGAGGGAGTGCCGCACTGTCAGAGGGTCAGTGCTGAGGGAGTGCTGCACTGTCAGAGGGTCAGTACTGAGGGAGTGCCGCACTGTCAGAGGGTCAGTACTGAGGGAGTGCTGCACTGTCAGAGGGTCAGTGCTGAGGCAGTGCCGCACTGTCAGAGGGTCGGTGCTGAGGGAGTGCTGCACTGTCAGAGGGTCAGTGCTGAGGGAGTGCCGCACTGTCAGAGGGTCAGTACTGAGGGAGTGCCGCACTGTCAGAGGGTCAGTGCTGAGGGAGTGCCGCACTGTCAGAGGGTCAGTGCTGAGGGAGTGCCGCACTGTCAGAGGGTCAGTACTGAGGGAGTGCCGCACTGTCAGAGGGTCAGTACTGAGGGAGTGCCGCACTGTCAGAGGGTCAGTACTGAGGGAGTGCCGCACTGTCAGAGGGTCAGTGCTGAGGGAGTGCTGCACTGTCAGAGGGTCAGTACTGAGGGAGTGCCACACTGTCAGAGGGTCAGTGCTGAGGGAGTGCCGCACTGTCAGAGGGTCAGTACTGAGGGAGTGCTGCACTGTCAGAGGGTCAGTGCTGAGGGAGTGCCGCACTGTCAGAGGGTCAGTGCTGAGGGAGTGCCGCACTGTCAGAGGGTCAGTACTGAGGGAGTGCCGCACTGTCAGAGGGTCAGTGCTGAGGGAGTGCCGCACTGTCAGAGGGTCAGTGCTGAGGGAGTGCCGCACTGTCAGAGGGTCAGTGCTGAGGGAGTGCCGCACTGTCAGGGGGTCAGTGCTGAGGGAGTGCCGCACTGTCAGAGGGTCAGTGCTGAGAGAGTGCTGCACTGTCAGAGGGTCAGTACTGAGGGAGTGCTGCACTGTCAGAGGGTCAGTACTGAGGGAGTGCCGCTCTGTCAGAGGGTCAGTGCTGAGGGTGATTAGTGTGCTCTCTCCGCAGTGTCTCGCAGACACGGGAAGCTGATGGGATTGCTGTTGAATTTTATGAAATCTCGGCCCAGTCGGCAGAAGCTAAAGCAACGCGGGATCCTGAGGGAGAGAGTCTTCGGCTGCGACCTTGGCGAACACCTCCTCAACTCAGGCCTGGACGGTACAACATCCCCCCAACCCCGCAGGGAGGGATGGAGATAGAGGAGAGAGCCAGAAGGGTGAAGGGGAGAGTCTGGAGAGGGAGAGGGCAGAGGATGGGAGAGAGGGAGAGAGAGCGGGGGAGGGAGAGAGAGAGAGCGGGGGAGGGAGAGAGAGTGGGGGGAGGGAGAGAGAGAGAGCGGGGGAGGGAGAGAGAGTGGGGGGAGGGAGAGAGAGAGAGCGGGGGAGGGCGAGAGAGCGGGGGGAGGGAGAGAGAGAGAGCGGGGGAGGGAGAGAGAGTGGGGGGAGGGAGAGAGAGAGAGCGGGGGAGGGAGAGAGAGTGGGGGGAGGGAGAGAGAGAGAGCGGGGGAGGGCGAGAGAGCGGGGGGAGGGAGAGAGAGAGAGCGGGGGAGGGGAGAGAGAGTGGGGGGAGGGAGAGAGAGAGAGCGGGGGAGGGAGAGAGAGTGGGGGGAGGGAGAGAGAGAGAGTGGGGGGAGGGAGAGAGAGAGAGTGGGGGGAGGGAGAGAGAGAGAGTGGGGGGAGGGAGAGAGAGAGCGGGGGAGGGAGAGAGAGAGCGGGGGGAGGGAGAGAGAGAGAGTGGGGGGAGGGAGAGAGAGCGGGGGGGGAAGGAGAGAGACAGTGGGGGGAGGGAGAGAGAGAGAGAGTGGGGGGAGGGAGAGAGAGAGAGAGTGGGGGGAGGGAGAGAGAGAGCAGGTGGAGGGAGAGAGAGAGAGAGAGTGGGGGGAGGGAGAGAGAGAGCGGGGGGGGGAAGGAGAGAGAGAGTGGGGGGAGAGAGAGAGAGCAGGGGGAGGGAGAGAGAGAGAGTGGGGGGAGGGAGAGAGAGAGGAGGTGGAGGGAGAGAGAGAGCAGGTGGAGGGAGAGAGAGAGAGAGCGGGGGGAGGGAGAGAGCAGGGGAGGGAGAGAGAGAGAGCGGGGGGGGGAAGGAGAGAGAGAGTGGGGGGAGAGAGAGAGAGAGCAGGGGGAGGGAGAGAGAGAGAGAGCGGGGGGAGGGAAAGAGAGAGCGGGGGAGGGAGAGAGAGAGAGAGCGGGGAGAGGGAGAGAGAGAGCGGGGGGAAGGAGAGAGAGAGAGGGGGGAGGGAGAGAGAGAGAGTGGGGGGAGGGAGAGAGAGCGAGCGGGGGGAGGGAGAGACAGAGAGCGGGGGGAGGAGAGAGAGAGAGCGGGGGGAGGAGAGAGAGAGTGCTGGGAGAGGGAGAGAGAGAGAGCGGAGGGAGGGAGAGAGAGGGAGTGAGGTGAGGGAGAGAGAGGGAGAGCGTGGGGAGGGAGAGAGAGAGAGAGCGGGGGAGAGAGAGAGAGGGAGCGGGGGGAGGGAGAGAGAGAGAGCGGGGAGAGAGAGAGAGCGGGGGAGGGAGAAAGAGAGAGCCGGGGAGGGAGAGAGAGAGAGCGGAGGGAGGGAGAGAGAGGGAGTGAGGTGAGGGAGAGAGAGAGAGCAGGGGGAGGGAGAGAGAAAGAGCGGGGGGAGGGAGAGAGAGAGAGCGTGGGGAGGGTGAGAGAGAGAGAGAGCGGGGGAGGGAGAGAGAGAGAGCCGGGGAGGGAGAGAGAGAGAGTGGAGTTAGAGAGAGAGAGAGAGAGAGCGGGGGGAGGAAGAGAGAGAGAGCGGGGGCGGAAAGAGAGAGAGAGAACGGGGGAGGGAGAGAGAGGGAGCGGGGGAGGGAGAGAGAGAGAGCGGGGAGAGAGAGAGAGTGGGGGGAGGGAGAGAGAGAGAGTGGGGTGAGAGAGAGAGAGAGAGCGGGGGAGGGAGAGAGAGAGAGCCGGGGAGGGAGAGAGAGAGAGTGGAGTTAGAGAGAGAGAGAGAGAGAGGGGGGGAGGAAGAGAGAGAGAGCGGGGGCGGAAAGAGAGAGAGAGAACGGGGGGAGGGAGAGAGAGGGAGCGGGGGGAGGGAGAGAGAGAGAGCGGGGAGAGAGAGAGAGTGGGGGGAGGGAGAGAGAGAGAGCCGGGGGAGGGAGAGAGAGAGAGAGCGGTGGGAGGGAGAGAGAGGGAGCGGGGTGAGGGAGAGAGAGAGAGTGGGGGGAGGGAGAGAGAGAGCGGGGGAGGGAGGGAGAGAGCGGGGGGAGGGAGAGAGAGAGAGCGGGGGCGGAAAGAGAGAGAGAGAGCGGGGGGAGAGAGGGAGCAGGGGGAAGGGAGAGAGAGCGGGGGGAGGGAGAGAGAGAGAGTGGGGGGAGGGAGAGAGAGAGAGTGGGGGGAGGGAGAGAGAGCGGGGGGAGGGAGAGAGAGAGAGTGGGGGGAGGGAGAAAGGAGAGTGGGTGGAGGGAGAGGGAGAGTGGGGCGAGGGAGAGAGAGAGAGCAGGGGGAGGGAGAGAGAAAGAGCGGGGGGAGGGAGAGAGAGAGAGCGGG
>NW_027591582.1:0-82837 GCF_964213995.1 Mustelus asterias | reverse complement strand
GAATGGAGGGAGGGAGTGAATGGAGGGAGGGAGGGAGGGCGTGAATGGAGGGAGGGAGGGAGTGAATGGAGGGAGGGAGTGAATGGAGGGAGGAAGTGAATGGAGGGAAGGAGTGAATGGAGGGAGGGAGCGAGTGAATGGAGGAAGGGAGGGAGTGAATGGAGGGAGGGAGGGAGGGAGTGAGTGAATGGAGGGAGTGAGTGAATGGAGGGAGGGAGTGAGTGAATGGAGGGAGGGAGGGAGGGAGTGAATGGAAGGAGGGAGTGAATGGAGGGATGGAGGGAGAGATTGAATGGAGGGAGGGAGGGAGTGAATGGAGGGAGGGAGGGAGTGAATGGGAGGGAGGGAGGGAGTGAATGGAGGGAGGGAGTGAATGGAGGGAGGGAGGGGGTGAATGGAGGGAGGGAGTGAATGGAGGGAGGAAGTGAATGGAGGGAGGGAGTGAATGGAGGGAGGAGCGAGTGAATGGAGGGAGGGAGGGAGTGAATGGAGGGAGGGAGTGAGTGAATGGAGGGAGTGAGTGAATGGAGGGAGGGAGTGAGTGAATGGAGGGAGGGAGTGAGTGAATGGAGGGAGGGAGGGAGTGAATGGAGGGAGGGAGTGAATGGAGGGAGGGAGTGAGTGCAGGGAGGGAGTGAATGGAGGGAGTGAATGGAGGGAGTGAATGGAGGGAGGGAGGGAGTGAATGGAGGGATGGGGAGTGAATGGTGGGAGGTGGGAGTGGAGGGAGGGGGGAGGTAGTGGAGGGAGGGGGAAGGAGTGAATGGAGAGAGGGAGGGAGTGAATGGAGGGAGGGAGGGAGGGAGTGAATGGAGGGAGGGAGGGAGTGAATGGAGGGAGGGAGGGAGTGAATGGAGGGAGGGAGGGAGTGAATGGAGGGAGGGAGTGAATGGAGGGAGGGAGGGAGTGAATGGAGGGAGGGAGAGAGTGAATGGAGGGAGGGAGGGAGTGAATGGAGGGAGGAAGGGAGGGAGTGAATGGAGGGAGGGAGCGAGTGAATGGAGGGAGGGAGGGAGTGAATGGAGGGAGGGAGGGAGGGGAGTGAATGGAGGGAGGGGAGGGAGGGAGTGAATGGAGGGAGGGGAGGGAGGGAGTGAATGGAGGGAGGGGAGGGAGGGAATGAATGGAGGGAGGGAGGGAGTGAATGGAGGGAGGGAGGGAGTGAATGGAGGGAGGGAGTGAATGGAGGGAGGGGAGGGAGGGGGTGAATGGAGGGAGGGAGGGAGGGAAAGGGAGTGAATGGAGAGAGGGAGTGAATGGAGGGAGGGAGGGAATGAATGGAGGGAGGGGGGTAATGGAGGGAGGGAGGGAGTGAAGAGGGAGTGAATGGAGGGAGGGAGGGAGTGAATGGAGGGAGGAAGGGAGGGAGTTAATGGAGGGAGGGAGGGAGTGAATGGAGGGAGGGAGGGAGTGAATGGAGGAAGGGAGTGAATGGAGGGAGGGAGTGAATAGGGGAGGGAGTGAATGGGGAGGGGGTGAATGGGCGAGGGGGAGGGAGTGAATGGGGGAGGGGGTGAATGGGGGGAGGGAGTGAATAGGGGGAGGGAGTGAATAGGGGGAGGGGGTGATGGGGGGAGGTGAAGGGTGAATGGGGGGGTGAAGGGGAGGGGGTGAGGGAGGGAGTGAATGGGGGGAGGGGGTGAATGGGGGGAGGGAGTGAATGGGGGGAGGGGTGAAGGGGAGTGAATGGGGGAGGGGTTATTTGGGGGGTGGGTGGAGTGAATGGGGGGGAGGGAGTGGATGGGGAGGGGGAGAGAGTGAAAGTGGGGATGCGGATGGAGTGAATGGAGTATGGAGAGAGGCAATGGGAAGGGGAAGGGAGGGAGATAAAGAATGGGATGGGAGGCAGAGAATGGGGAGAGAGAGAGAATCGTGACGGGGAGCGAGAGAATTGGGAGGTAGGGGGGTAGAGAGAGAGAGAGAATGGGAAAGGAGAGAGAATGGATGGCGGGAGTGGATGTAAGGGGCAGGAGGGGAGGTTGGGAGGGGAATAGACTGTGGGAGGGGAGAAGAAAGAGACTGGGAGCAGGGAAGTAAAGGAACACATTACCATCTGTCCTACCCAGTGGTGAGGACAGCACTGAGAATATGTGAGTAAAAAATGCATCGCTGGGAGACGAATGTTTCACACACAAGTGAAAAAGACCGTTTAGCACCTATACTGTAACTTTATTACATTTAGAGAAGTGGATGAACAGAGTCACAGATTAATTTTTCACAAAAGAATAAAATACATGAAATTTTGACTATAATACAATACTCTTTCATCCCACCCTTATCTTCCACCCGTACACAGATTATAAGGAAAACACAAGTTACAAAATTGTACTGTAATGTTCTTGGTAAGTACACAGTCCCTGTAAACTAACAGAAGGACTGTGGTCAAACACACCAACTCTGAAACCAAGTGGCAGATACCACCCAACACAACTTCTGTGGATTTCTTGTCAAATTCCCCCAGAGGCTTGTGGCACTGAGAGCTAACTGGTCCCACTGGAACTCCGATTTCAGCACGAGTGTTTTCCAAACTCTGCTCTCTGAGAATGACACCTTAGACTCTCCTCCCTAACGACGCTTTCTCTCAGACGCCTTCAGCAAGGATCCACTTCCAGGATTTCAATCTCTCCTTTCAGCATTCCTCTGCATTGGGATTGTCACGAGCATTCAAGCTTCCGCGCACTCTCTCAGGCACCCAGTCACGCCAGGAGAACATCACTGCTTCAGCGGCTGCAGTGTAAGGCATCAACAAACTTTTGATTTACCTCTGATGTCTGTAGCTGTCCCTTTAATGCAGTGCACGTTCTCTGCTTTTTGCTTTAACTTTGCCGAATAGGATGTCGTTCAAATGCTTGTGCTTTGTTCAATTAACTGTTTTCCTGATACGTTGGCCGGGAGATACCAGTGAGGTTCGTGATCGGCGCTCTGCCAGTCACGAGTCTCCCTATTCAAGTCAATTCAGTTCAACTTTATTGTCATTGTATAATGCACAAATACTAATGCAACAAAAACTGAGCTTGCAGGCTCCCAAGGTACAAAAAAAAGCAAATGCAAGTAGTCAGTATAATATAGTGCCAATAATCATTACGTGTACACATGCATATTGTTTGAGAGAAGCTTGGGGGGGGGGGGTGGAGACAGGTTATCTCTCTTTAACCTCCTCAGGAAGAATAGGTGCCGCTGAGGCTTCTTCACCAGGGAGGAGGAGTTGAGGGACCATGAGAGGTCCTCCGTGATGCAGACCCCCCTGGAATTTGAAGCTGCAGACCCCTTGCACCCATCTAAATAAAAGCAAATTACTGCGGGTGCTGGAATCTGAAACCAAAAGAGAAAATGCTGGAAAATCTCAGCACCTGTAAGGAGAGAAAAGAACTGGCGTTTCGAGTCCAGATGACCCTTTGTCAAAGGGTCTTTGTAATTGAGGGGGTATAGCTCAGTGGCAGAGCATTTGACTGCAGGTCAAGAGGTCCTCGGTTCAAATCCAAGTACCCCCTTTGGTGATAGCCCTTTCCACCCATTGATGTAAGTGGGGGGTGTGCGCGCTGCCTCTGGACTTCCTGAAGTCCACAATGAGTTCTTTGGTCTTCTCAGTGTTGAGGGCCAAGTTGTTTCCAGCACTCCACACCACGAGATGTTGGACTGTACGCTGACTTGATGTTATGAGTGATCAACCCAACCACCGCAGTGTCGTCATCCGCGAACTTGACGATGGTATTGGTGTCACAGACAAGCACAGAGTCACAGGTGAAGAGGGAGTAGAGAACGGGGCTCAGCACACGTCCTTGTGGAGCCCCAGGGTTAGGGTGGGGGAGGTGTGGTTACCTAATCTAACAGACTGTGGACTGTTGATTAGGAAGTCCAGGGTCCAGATACAGAGGGAGGTGTTGGCCTCTGGGATTTGGAGTTTATGAACGAGCTTAGTGGAGCTGCTGGTGCTAAATGCTGAGCTGCAGCCAATGATCTGCATTCTAACATAGGTGTCCTTGCCTTCCAAATGGGCCAGAACGCAATGAAGAGTACTGGAAACAGCATCTTCCATTGATCTGTTTGCATGGTAGGCAAATTGGTGCTGGTTGAGGTTGGCAGGGATGTTGGCTTTTAGGTGAGTCAGGACCAATCTCTCGAAGTGCTGCTTTTTTTTTAGCACAATCAGCTCCGCGCCGAAAATGTTCATTTCCATATCAACAGCGGACCCACTCGCGCCTCCTCCCCTACCCCCGCCGCGAGTGGTTCCCTCCAGCGGGCTTTGCCACTGCCCCCCACGAACAGGGAACAGGCGCCCTGATCCTGAAGGGAATTGAGCCTCCCCCCGCCCCAGAAGGTCGGAGGCAAGGGCGGGGGGTGCCCCTGGGGCAGTGCAAGCCTGGCACCCAGGCACTGCCCATGGAGCAAACTGGCACTGCCCACCAGGCACTGCCCACCGGGCAGCAGGCAGGGCCAGAGGGGGGCAATTGGTGAGGGGTGGGGACCCGTTGCCACTCTGCACCGGGATCGGTGGGAGAGGGAGGGAGGGAGGGGGTGATCGGGGCTGGCCATCAGTGTTGGGGTGGGGTGGGGGTCAGTGCTGGTCATTGGGGTGGGATGAGGAGGGGTGGAGGACATCGGAGCTGGCTGAGGGTAGGGGGAACATTGGAGCTGGCCCGGGGAAGTCTGGGAGGCCAGCAATCAAGAGGGTTGCAGGGCTTGCCAGCAATTGGGAGGCCGGGAATGGGCTGGTGGGTGGCCACTGCGTATGCGCGATCTCGGCGCTGAGAGATCGGTGCTTGCACAGTGGCCCGTTCAGCGCTCTGCTGCTGGCCTCTCCAGCGGGAACAGGCCCTGCCCCCTGCTTACCAGAGAGAATCACATTGAGACACTCTGCAATGTTCAGATTGTTGGGGATTCACTCTGGTAAGTACGCCCCAAAAACGGACAGGAAATACTCCCGTTTTCCCACACGTTGGGCACCTAATTGTTTTGGGGAGAATCCTGGCTGTTATGTTTCCCCCCCCAACTCCCTGGTTTCTGGATTTTCTTTTGGGAAGTCTGGTTTTTTTCCCAGCAGCCCCCTTGTTCTGTCCAACTTCTTCTGAGTCCAGTTTAAAACTAAACTCAAATGTTCTTTCTAACCTAAGGTAACCCCTGATTGATAAGCAAAAGCCTGGTCTTTCTTTAGCCCTAACCGGTGGCACAGTGGTTAGCACTGCTGCCTCACAGCGTCAGGAACCCAAGTTCAATTCCGGCCTTGGCTGACTGTGTGTGGAATTTGTACATTGTAAATTTCAGATAGGTAAGCAAGCAATGTCCATCACCTATTCCCAAAGACAATTTTCAAGTTCTAATGAGAAAGTCATCTTGTAACACTATGCTGATTACCTAAATTAATTAACTTGGATATTTGTAATTTTATGTGTTTCCTCCGGGTGCTCCCATTTCAACTGCCCTCCGAAAAGGCCTAGCGAGCCACTCAGTTCAAGGGCGACTAGGCATGGACAATAAATGCTGGTCCAGCCAGCGACGCCCATGTCCCTCGAATGAATAAAAAAAGAAGTGGACATGAGGGGTCTTCCCGGAGAGTCCTGTTTGTGGATTTTGGGAAGGAGGTAGAAGCAGGCTGTGCGGGGGTTGGGGGTCTGCAATGTTGGAGACCTTGGAGATCCAGCAGAGAAGGTCAATGATAGTCAACCACATTGCTGTGGTTCTGGAGTCACATGTAGGCCAGACCGGGTAAGGACGGCAGATTTCCTTCCCTAAAGAACATTCGTGACCCAGATGGGTTTTTCTGACAATGGGTTCATGGTCTTGGAAACAATGGCTTGATGTTCAATGGTGGAGTCAGGGTCCAGGGGCAGGTAGGAGGAAGTATCTGAGAGTTGGTGATCACCCTCGGTAAGGTAGATACCAGAATGCCAGACAACAGTAGCGGTCACTAGATTGATAACAACTGGATAAAAGCAAATTACTGGGGATGCTGGAGTCTGAAACCAAAAGAGAAAATGCTGGAAAATCACGGTTTTGACGAAGGGTCATCTGGACTCGAAACCTCAGCTTTTTTTTTCCTCTCCTTGCAGATGCTGCCAGTCCTGCTGAGATTTTCCAGCATTTTCTCTTTTGAGTTTGATAACAATGCCAGGGTTGGACCTGTGGGAGCAGAGTGCAGCAAGTTCAGAGGGAGGCAGGTTCGAGTGGGTGAAAGCAGCAGAGAAATTAAGATGGCCAACGTTGCTCCAATAGTTCTCGATCAAGAGGGAGAAAGAGGCTAAGGGAAGAGTGCAGGTGGAAGGAGAGAACTGGAGGTGGGTGAGAGTGACCATTCAGCTGGGGGGTGGGGAGCTCATATTTCGATTTGAAACATTACCTCTGTTTCTCACTCCACAGATGCTGCCAGACCTACTGAATGTTTTCGTAATTTTGTGTTTTTTATTTCAGATCTCTGGCCGTCGCATCTGAGTTTGTCCTTCACTGAGAGCGCTGGGGGTGTACCTACACCCCAGGGACTACAGCGCTTCAAGGCAGCAGCTCACCACCACCTTCTTAAAGGGCATCCCGTGAGTGAATTAAAGGTGAAAGTTTATTTATTAGTGCCACAAGTAGGCTTACATTAACACTGCAGTGTAGTTACTGTGAAAATCCCATGGTCGCCACACTCCGGCGCCTGTTCGGGTTACACTGTGGGAGAATTTAGAATGGCCAATCCACCTGCACATCTAATCTGCACATCCTTTGGAGTGTGGGAGGAAACCGGAGCACCCGGAGGAAACCCACGCAGACACGGGGAGAACGTGCAGACTCCGCGCAGACAGTGGCCCCCAAGCCGGGAATCAAACCCAGGTCCCTGGCACTGTGAGGCAGCAGTGCTAACCACTGTGCCACCATGCCACCCTAAGGAGACATCCTCAGGAGACAGAGGGCTCTGTCGTATTGAAGTCAAGCTAGACTCCGTTATAGCAATGGGTTTGATAACATGCAGCATGGGACACGTCTCTTTCTCAAGGGCAATTAGGAATGGGCAACAAATGCTGTCTCCTGCTCACAAAGAAACATAGAAACTAGAAGCAGGAGGAGGCCATTCGGCCCTTCGAGCCTGCTCCGCCATTCATTTTGATCATGGCTGATCATCAAATTCAATATCCTGATTCCCCCTCTTCCACCCCCATATCCCTTGATCCCTTTAACCCCCAAGAGCGAAATCTCACTAAAATAAAAGCAAAATACTGCGGATGCTGGAATCTGAAACAAAAACAGATAATGCTGGAAAATCTCAGCAAATCTGACAGCATCTGTGGAGAGAGAATAGAGCCAACGTTTTGGGTCTAACGGAAGGTCATCCAGACTCGAAACATTGGCTCTATTCTCTCCGCACAGGTGCTGTCAGACCTGCTGAGATTTTCCAGCACTTTCTGTTTTTGTGTGCTGTATCTAATTGCTTCTTGAAATCACACAACGTTTTGGCCTCAACTACTTTCTGTGGGAGTGAATTCCACACATTCACCACCCTCTGGGTGAAGAAATTTCTTCTCACCTCAGTCATAGAAACCCTACAGTACAGAAAGAGGCCATTCGGCCCATCAAGTCTGCACCAACCACAATCCCACCCAGGCCCTACCCCCATATCCCTACATATTTTACCCACTAATCCCTCTAACCTATGCATCTCAGCACACTAAGGGGCAATTTAGCATGGCCAATCCCAACCTAACCCGCACATCTTTGGACTGTGGGAGGAAACCGGAGCACCCGGAGGAAACTCACGCAGACACGAAGAGAATGTGCAAACTCCACACAGACAGTGATCCAGGCCGGGAATCGAACCCGGGTCCCTGGTGGCACGGTAGCAGAGCTACCGTGCCGCCCTAAAAGGTTTACCCCTTATCCTAAAAGTCCTAAAAGGTTTACCCCTTATCCTCAAACTATGATCCCTAGTTCTGGACTTCCCCCACCATCGGGAACATTCTTTCTGAATCTACCGTTAGAATTTTATTAGTCACAAGTAGGCTTACATTAACGCTGCAATGAAATTACTGTGAAAATCTCCCAGTCGCCACACTCTGGCATCTGTTCGGGTTACACTGAGGGAGAATTTAGCACCTAGCCAGCACGTCTTTCGGACTGTGGGGGGGAAAACCGGAGCATCCGGAGGAAACCCACGCAGACACGGGAAGAACGGGCAGACTCCGCACAGACAGTGACCCAAGCCGGGAATCGAACCCGGGTCCCCTGGCGCTGTGACCTACAAAAAGGTCCCTTGAACATAGTCCAGGAAGCTCAAGTTTGATCACCTCTAAAGTCTCAGGGGAAAACAGGTTGTGTTGACGGCGTGTCATTTAAATTCCCTCAGACCGGAATAACATGGTAATTATTGGTGCAGGGTTACATTCCTTTGTTGTGACTGTAGATACGGCAACCACCAGGAAACCATGCGAACACTTAATCCCCAAACAACAGTCATTTCGTTGAAGCAGGACTCAAAATACTTACCGTAAAGCATCTGAACTAAACGGAGGTGAGGAGGGAAAGACAAGAGGCAAGAATCCAAATGGCCAAACTTGGTTTATTGATGTGCAAAGCAACAAAACTTGGGCCCAATAAAGTTAACAAAGGTCAAAGTGCAGTGAGAGTTAACAAAATAAAAAAAACAATCTGTCTTCATCTCCCATCAGTTTAAGTGCAGCAGTGCGGGTTTTTAAATAAAGGCGTTCCCGCTGTCGCTACAGGATAGAGTTTCAAACTTATATATTATACTAAGTGTTACTTTAGAACGATTACAATCAAATCGAAAGCTCCCCAAGAGGGAGCGACGGATCTAGAAGGGTTAGAGTTTGCGGAGTCCTCCTGCCGAGGCACTCGATGATAGTGAGACCGTGGTTTCCGAGGACGGTCAGAAGTCACCGATCATCGAAGGTCCAGCACCGTGACGTTTGTGTCCGTTACAGAGACGTGTGTGCACGCCTGAAAGAAAGAGGTGGAGGGAGATTAATCCGTGTGGCTCAGCTGGTAACCCTCCTGCCTCTCTGAATGGCAAGGTTCTGGGTTCAACTCCCACTCCAGGACTCGAGTACAAACATCTTGACTGACTGACCCTCCCAGTGCGGTACTGATGGAGTGCTGCAATGCCAGGGGCGCTGATCTTCTGGTTAAATCTGAGGGGCCCACCTGTCTGCTCGGGTAGAAGCAAAAGATCATACAATCCATAAAATCCCTACAGTGCAGGAGGAGGCCATTTGGCCCATCGGAGTCCGCAACCGACCACAATCCCACACAGGCCCTATCCCCTTAACCCCCTGTATTTGCCCTGCTAATCCCCCTAATACTAAGGGACAGTTTAGCATGACCAATCAACCTAACCGGCGCATGTTTTGGACTGTGGGAGGAAACCGGAGCACCCGGAGGAAACCCACGCAGACACGGGGAGAATGTGCAAACTCCGCACAGACAGTGACCCAAGTTGGGGATCGAGCCCGGGTCCCTGGCGCTGTGAGGCAGCAGTGCTAACCACTGTGCCGCCTGTAAAAGATCTTAGGGCACTACGTTGGAAGAACAGCAGAGGAGTTTAAAGTGCTTTGCAACACCCAGTGGTTGTCGAAGTGCCCCATAAATGTCCTCCAGTTGCTCACCAAGTAACTTGCTGGAACACTGGGAGGGGACAGTGAGAAATCAACCGTTACTTTTTGAAAACAGGAAGCCAATCCTGGCTGGTAGCCAGATTCCTTGTGGACGCCACACCCCTGAGCACTGAAGGCAGCAGTGAGCTGACAGTGGCGGGAGGCAGTCAGGAGACTGTGAGGCTGGGCAGTGGGCCAGTGTGGGATTCCCCAGCTCTCAATGGGGGAGGGAGGGCTGGTTTTCCGAGCTTCAAGTCCAGCTTGCTCTGAGCAATGCCCATTCTTTACAAGTGCTTAACTCAAAGCAGCTTCTGAGTTGAAGCACTGTGGCCTGCCAACATCTATTCTCCCACTGCCACTGAGTGAAGGTTTGGATTCAGAAACTCTGGCCAAACTACCGTGAAATTCTCACCTGCTTTACCTACTGTCAAAGGAGTGCGGGCTAAATATTATCCAACATCCAACCAGGGTAGATCGCTGCTTTCAATAAAACTGCGACTTGAGGATCACTTCTGAGCATTCTCTGTCTGGCGCTGGGAAATCAGGAAAAGCTCACCCGGGATCTGAGCTGGGTTAAGTGTTCAGGACTCTGTTGACTAACCTAACCCACTCCCGCAGCAGAGGATGGAGACAGGGGCTGAATGCTGATCGCAATCAACTTTGGTGCAAGGGGGACTTCTCCGAGGAGAGGGATTAGAGTTTCCATTCAGCAAGCTACATGCATCGAACGCTACTTACACTGAACAGAGGCGGTTCCTTGGGATGTGGGTGGAAGCCCTTCTGCTTACAGACAGAGATCTCATCCATGCCGTGGTCCGTCAGCCTGAAGAAACCGGACCTAAACAAACGCAGAGATCAGTCAGAGCACAGAGCGAGGAACACCAACCACACAAAAGCCCACACCAATCCTCCCCAGTACCAACGGGACAGGAAATTTGGACCCAATCATAGAATCACTGAATCCTGACAGTGCAGAAGGAGGCCATTCGGCCCATCGAGTCTGCACCGACCACAATCCCACCCAGACCCTATTCTCGTAACCCCTCATATTTGCCCTGCTAATCCCTCTGACACTAAGGGGCAATTTAGCAAGGCCAATCCACCTAACCCGCACATCTTCGGACTGCGGGAGGAAACCGGAGCACCCGGAGGAAACCCACGCAGACACGGTGAGAATGTGCAAACTCCGCACAGACAGTGACCCAAGCTGGGAACCGAACCTGGTTCCCTGGCGCTGTGAGGCAGCCGTGCTAACCCACTGTGCCACCGTGCTGCCCCATGAAATCAGGAAGTACGTCTTCACGCACAAGGGAGTGAAAATCTGGAACCTTCTCCTCAAAAAACTGACGAGGCCCCAATTAGAAACTTCGAGGCTGAGGTCACCAGATTTTTGGTGGGTGTGTGGGTGGAGATTATCGAGGGGTATGGAATAAAGTGGTGGGCTAAATGGATGGGGTGGCACAGTGGTTAGCACTGCTGCCTCACGGCGCCAGGGACCTGGGTTCGATTCCGGCCTCGGGTCACTGTCTGTGTGGAGTTTGCACGTTGAAAGGGTATGGAGTAAAGTGATGGGCTAAATGGACTTAGGAGACAGATCAACCATGTTCTAACTGAATGAAGGAGCTGAAGGGGCTAAATGGCCTCCAGTCATTCCTGCAGGGCTCGGATAGGGTTTCATTCGGAAGGCCTCACCGGTACTCTGACCTGAGGCAGCAAGACAGGCAGAGGCAGGCGAGAGAAAGCAGTTGAGCTGAGATTCCAGCAACAGATCCGAAACTGCTGAATTTCTGTGAATGACGCCAGTAATATTTGCATCCACTCTGACACTGGAAAAGTGAAAGCAGTGCAACCTTCTGTCTTCATGAACAGTTACGGGGAGGGTGGAGGGGGGGGCTGGGGTTTCCTCTGGGTGCTCTGGTTTCCTCCCACAGTCCAAAGATGTGCGGGTTAGGTGGATTGGCCGTGCTAAATTGCCCCTTAGTGTCAGGGTGACTAGCAGGGTAAATATGTGACGTTATGATAGGGCTTGGGTGGGATTGTCATGGGAACAGACTCGATGGGCCGAATGGCCTCCTTCCGCACTGTAGGGATTCAATGTTAGTCGGCATAGCTCTAATTTTAAGGTTAGTCTGTCTTCCTCTGAACTTTTACCAATGGAAAACATAAAGTTTATTTATTTATTCGTCACAAGTAGGCCTACATTAACACTGCAATGACGTTATTGTGAAAATCCTCCAGTCGCCACACTCTGGTGCCTGTTCGGGTTACACTGAGGGAGAATTTAGCACGGCCAATTCATCTAACCAGCACATCTTTGCACTGTGGGGGGGGAACTGGAGCACCCGGAGGAAACCCATGCAAACACGGGAGAATGTGTAAACTCCACGCAGACAGTGACGCAAGCCGGGAATCGAATCCGGGTCCCTGTGAGGCAGCTAACCACTGTGCCACCGCAATCGGGGGTGGGGGGGGGGAGAAAGAGAGACAGAAACTCTTTAATCATAACTTTCTACACTTAAGGGAATACAAGGCCAAGTGTTCAGCAAAGCGGTCCTCAAACTTTAACCCTTCAGATGTTACGTGAAGTTTGCACCCTTGAAACGGAGCACACACTAATCCCATCGCACACTCACTCCTGGTACTTGGGCGAACAAACGATGGCGATGGCCTCTGGAAGCATGATCTGGTAGGAGCTGTGGGTGTGGAGGTCCACGCTGGACAGGAAGGCAGTCTGGGTTGGATGGGTCTGGGGACGCACAAGAGAGAGATTACTTCCAGAGTGATAAACAATCCACCATAGTTAAAAAAGACCTCAGCGTAGCCCAGGAGAGGAGCAGCGAACAACAGCAGGCGGTAGGTTCAATCACGTGATTCTCACTTTACTGCCCTGACACAGGACATCGCCAGTAGAAGATCGGGGCATCAGCACAGACCCAGGGTTCTGCTCCCACATCATCCACAACCCTCCCCTCTGCTCTCCCATCTTAGCATTGCAAAGAGAGGGTGGGGGAGGAGAGAACAGGTCACTTTGTCTGGTGAGCAAAATTAAACAAAATAGAATCATAGAATCCCTGCAATGCAGAAGGCGGCCATTCGGCCCATCAAGTCTGCACCGACCACAATCCCACCCAGGCCCTATCCCCATAACCCCAAGCATTTACCCTAGCTAGTCCCCCTGACACTAAGGGAGAATTTAGCATGGCCAATCCACCTAACCCGCACATCTTTGGACTGTGGGAGGAAACCCACGCAGACACGGGGGAGAACGTGCAAACTCCACACAGACAGTGACCCAAGGCCAGAATTGAACCCGGATCCCTGGCGCTGTGAGGCAGCAGTGCTAATTACTGTGCCACCCTAAAATCCGAAAGGAATATAATTTTCCCTTTCTTCCTGAAGATCTCCACACGCTCCCAGCCTGATAGCTCCCCCAGTTAGCCATTCCCCATGCAGGCGTCTCAACAGTGAGGACAGGCAGCATATTTGGATGGCACAGTGGGCGGCACAGTGGTTAGCACTGCTGCCTCACAGCGCCAGGGACCCAGGTTCAATTCCAGCCTTGGACCACTGTCTGTGCGGAGTCTGTACGTTCTCCTCCATGTCTGCGTGGGTTTCCTTCCACACTCCAAAGATGGATTGACCATGCTAAATTGACCCTAGTGTTAGGGGATTAGTGGGGTAAACGCATAGATTATGGGGATAGGACCTGGATGGGATTGTTATCAGTGCAGACTCGATGGGCCAAATGCCCTCCTTCTGCACTGTAGGATTCTATGATTTCATGGTGGGATGTAAAAATTTTTTTTATTCGTCACAAGTCGGCTTACATTAACACTGCAATGAAGTTACTGTGAAAATCCCCTAGTCATCACACTCCGGTGCCTGTTTGGGTACACTAAGGGGCAATTTAGCATGGCCAATGTACCTAACCAGCACATCTTTGGACTATGGGAGGAAACTGAAGCACCCGGAGGAAACCCATGCAGACACGGGGAGAATGTGCAACCCCCATACAGATAGTGACCCAAGCCGGGAATCGAACCTGGGTCCCTAGCGCTGTGAGGCAGCAGTGCTAACCACTGTGCCACCGAGCCGCCGCCCCGAATGTGTCGCTCCAAAGCGCAGTCCAGTTCGTTTTCCGGGGAGATGCAGTGGATAATGATCGGGACTGATTTCACTCCGTCCAGAGTGCAGCATGGACATCCGCTCCTGCAGCCTGCCTCTGATCCAGTGGCTTAGCAACAGAGCAGGGAGAATTTCCTTCCCAGAGTTACGGCAGAATCCCACTCACGTGGATCCAGCCCAAGGTTATTAGGTCATCTCGGTCCTGAATCAGGAAGAGATCCTCTTCATTCTCCGTGTTACAGTAATCGGGACCCGCAGTCTGTTTCGGCACCAGAACGTGGGTGATGGTAAACTCATTCTGCATCTGGAGACAAAAATCAAACCCATCAGGATACAGTGCAGTGCCACCCCGCTACATTTATTGCCCATCCCCAAATGTCCCTTGAGCAAGTGGTGGTGAGCTGCCTCTCTGAGCCGCTGCAGTCCCTGTGTTAGATGTACCCACAGTGCTGTTAGGGAGGGAGTTCCAGGATGTTGACCCAGCCACAGTGAAGGAACGGCCGATATATTTCCAAATCAGGATGGTGAGGGAGAGGAACTTGCAGGTGGTGGTGTTCCCATGTGTCTGCTGCCCTTGTCCTTCGGGATGGTAGAGGTCGTGGGTTTGGAAGGTGCTGTCTAAGGATGAGTTGCTGCAGTGCATCTTGTAGATGGTACACACTGCTGCTACTGAGCGGGGGTGGTGGAGGGAGTGGCTGTTTGTGGATGGGGTGCCAATCAAGCGGGGCTGCTTTGTGTCGAGCGGCGTCGAGCTTCTTGAGTGTTGTTGGAGCCGCACCATCCAGGCAAGTGGGGAGTATTCCGTCACACTCCTGACTTGTGCCTTGTAGATGGTGGACAGGCTTCGAGGAAATGGGTAGTTCAGACATACATTGAATGGACAACAGGGATGAGATTAACCCCCCCACATATGGCCTTGATGGGGTATATAAGACACCCGGATGCTGTTCCCATGCCTCCTCTGCATTGAAAGGAACTTAGAGATGGCACGTATGTGTGTTACAGCTCAAATGAATAGAAACATAGAAAACTACAGTACAAAACAGGCCCTTCGGCCCCACAAGTTGTGCCGAACATATTCCTACCTTTTAGGCCTACCTATAACCCTCCATCCTATTAAGTCCCATGTACTCATCCAGGAGTCTCTTAAAGGACCCTATTGAGTTCGCCTCCGCCACCACTGACGGCAGCCGATTCCACTCGCCCACCACCCTCTGTGTGAAAAACTTCCCCCTAACATTTCCCCTGTACCTACCCCCCAGCACCTTAAACCTCTTTCCTCTCATAGCAGCCATTTCCACCCTGGGAAAAAGCTCAGAGTCCACCCGATCTGTGCCTCTCAACATCTTATATACCTCTATTAGGTCTCCTCTCATCCTACGTCTCTCCAAGGAAAAAAGACCGGGCTCCCTCAACCTATCCTCATAAGGCATGCCACTCAATCCAGGCAACATCCTTGTAAATCTCCTCTGCACCCTTTCACTCTTTTCCACATCCTTCCTGTAATGAGGCAGAACCGAGCACAGTACTCCAAGTGGGGTCTGATGAGGGTCTTATACAGCTGCATCATTATCCCCGGACTCCTAAACTCAATCCCTCGATTGATAAAGGCCAGCACACCATACGCCTTCTTAACCACCTCCTCCACCTGCGGGGCCGATTTTAGAGTCCTATGGACCCGGACCCCAAAGTCCTTCTGATCCTCTACCGTACTAAGAGTCTTTCCCTTTATATTGTACTCCTTCATCCCATTTGACCTGCCAAAATGGACCACTACGCATTTATCTGGGTTGAAGTCCATCTGCCACTTCTCCGCCCAGTCTTGCATCCTATCTATGTCCCTCTGTAACTTCTGACATCCCTCCAGACTATCCACAACCCCACCAACCTTCGTGTCGTCGGCAAACTTACCAACCCATCCCTCCATTTCCTCATCCAGGTCATTTATGAAAATGACAAACAGCAAGGGTCCCAGAACAGATCCCTGGGGCACACCACTGGTGACCGACCTCCAATTAGAAAAAGACCCATCTATACCCACTCTCTGCCTCCTTTGGGCAAGCCAGTTCTGGATCCACAGGGCAGCAGCCCCTTGGATCCCATGCCCTCTCACTTTTTCGAGAAGCCTTGCATGGGGGACCTTATCGAACGCCTTGCTAAAATCCATATAAACCACATCTACCGCTTTCCTTTCGTCAATGTGTTTAGTCACATTTTTGAAGAACTCCACCAGGCTCGTAAGGCACGATCTGCCTTTGACAAAGCCATGCTGAGTATTCTTGAGCATACTAAACCTCTCTAAATGCTCATAAATCTTGTCCCTCAGGATCTTCTCCATCAGCTTACCAACCACTGAGGTTAGACTCACCGGTCGGTAATTTCCTGGGCTATCCCTATTCCCCTTCTTGAAAATAGGAACCACATCCGCAATCTTCCAATCCTCCGGCACCTCTCCCATCTCCATCGACGACGCAAAGATCATCGCCAGAGGCTCTGCAATCTCTTCCCTCGCCTCCCACAGTAACCTGGGGTACATCCCATCCGGACCCGGCGATTTATCTATCTTGATGCCATTCAAAGATTCCAGCACAACCTCTTTGTTAAAGTCCACATACTCAATCTTTTCAGTCCACCGCAAGCCCACAGTACATCCACCCATGTCCTTCTCCTCTGTGAAAACCGAGGCAAAATATTCATTAAGCACCTCTGCCATTTCTACTGGTTCCGTACTGAACAGAAGTAGAAAGGGAGACCTACTGCAGGTCCCTCACTGCTGTCTAAACATTTCCTTTCTGATCGGAGTGGCAAATCAATATTAGATTAACTGACTACAAATTTACTGTCCTGTCAGCAATCCATCACACCTCTCATTAATCATCGATGTCTGTTGAATGTGCTTCACCAGAGCCTGCACGATCTAGCCCCGGGGACCGAGAGCCGCGGACACCTCCAGTTACAAAGCCAGAGAGTTTGCGAGTCTCACACACACACGATTCCTACCAGTTTTCCACACAGGATGCCACAGGTTTCCACCCCTCGGGCAGTGTTGGTCTCGGCCAGTTGGAGGAATTGATGACACAGGCCTTTGGCAACCACCACATTCCGCAATTTGTCCGCCGAGAAATCTGGAGGAGGCGAAACACACAGATTCCCGATGTTAGCAACCCCTCGAGAATGGACCCGACGTCCCTCTCCTGGCCCCAGCCGCCCAGCTGGGCGGAGGGCAGGTCCAGCCTCCGATCACCGAGGTCACAGCACGGGCCGTCCGATCTGCGCGGACATGGGGAATTTTACACAGCCCCAGCTCCCTTTTGGGGAGAATGAGCTGTACTCAGCTGGGGCGAGGGATGGCTGAGGGGTGTGGGGGGGCCCCATTCGAGTGACCGCCCACATTCACTTCCTGGCTGGCCCTAATGGCACGCCGCATGGTTTAGTCTGCCTGAGCAGGCAAAACGCTTTTATATCTTTCCAATTCTTAGTCAAAACAGAATAGCAATTTTCCCGGTAAATGTAGCTTAAACAGAAGTAACTGCTGCTACAGGGAGGGGAATCTCCTCAATAAAAGCTTAGCCTTCCAAGACTTCCCACTCTGAGCGTTGACCCTGCACAGTTGGAGGATCAAATGAATTGAAGTCACTCGCATTTCAATGTGATTTGAGGCAGAATTGGCAGCACAGAAACAGGCCACTTGGTCCAACAGGTTCATGGTCTACATGTGCCTCCCCCAACTCCATTCCAGCTCACAATTCTTGCTATTCCTCCCCCCTCTTACGTACTTAACTAACTCATCTGAGAGGCATCCAAGCTATCAACTACTCTTGGTAGGACAGCAGGGGCCTCAGGGAGTGGGTCTCCGTGGGTCCTCCCAGCCCCAGGTAAGGGCCCTACGCTCAGAGTTACACCCACAGTGGATTTTCAGTGCCAGAATCTCGAGGGGGAAATAACTGTTTGCAGGCGGAGCGAGGATCCTTGGTGAAGAGGCCTGGAGTTTCCGTTAAGCACGCATGAGGAAGGCTATGGGAAACTTCCTCATGTATTCTGTGCCCCAGTCACGTCGCTCATCGAATTTGAAAATGGGAAACTGCTCCAAGCAACTGAAGAAACAAATGCTGGACTGAGAGGTGTGGGAAAAAAAAAGAGTGGAGGATCTCTGTTTGGCTAGATTACTGCCTGGTCCGTGTGGTAGCGCTGTGCCACATTCACACCACTCTCTGGGTAAAGTCTTTTCCCTGAATTACTTACTAATCTAATCGTGACTACCCTCCTGATCCAGACTCTTCACAATCATAAAGACCTCTATCAGATCACCTCTGTTTTTTCGGTACAGTGGTTAGCCCTGCTGCCTCACAGCGCCAGGGACCAGGGTTCGATTCCTGATTCGGGTCACAGTCTGTGCGGAGTCTGCATTCACTTCCCGTGTTCTCCCCGTGTCTGCGTGGGTTTCCTCCGGGTGCTCCGGATTCCTCCCACAGTACAAAGATGTGCTGGTTAGGTGGATTGGCCATGCTAAATTGCCCCTTAGTGCCACAAGATGTGCGGGTTAGGTGGATTAGCCATGCTAAATTGTCCCAAGATGTGTAGGTTAGGGGGAATAGCGGGATAAATACGTGGAGTTAAGAGGATAGTTGGATGCTCTTTTGGAGGGATGGTGCAGACTTGATGGGCCGAATGGCCACCTTCTGCACCGTGGGCGTTCTATGAAATCTATAAAACAAAGAATGCCAGCCTGTTCAAACGTTTCTGACAGTAATTAAACGGTACAAGCGAGTAGGTACAGAGTGTATATGGATCAGTCCTTACTGTTCCAGTTGGTTCCAAGAGCTGCAGGTTTCAATGACCGATCGACCACCGGCGGTACAGCATCCGGGACCCCTACAGCAGGCGGAGCCGTCGGAAGATTATCCAGCGGTCCCTCGACGCCTGGTACCAGGGGACAGTCTATGGACACGGGGGAGTTTTCCGGTTTGGAATACTCCTCCAGCACTTTCAGCCTCTCCTTCTCCAACTCCTTCCGCCTGATCATCTCCTCAAAGGCGTGGAACTGCTCCTGCTCCGCTTGCTGCTGCCGCAGGCGTGCCACCCGCTGCTTCTCACCCTCCAGCTCCTGCTGCCGCACCAGCTCCTGGGCAAATTTCTCATCCTCCTTTTGCTGCGAAGAGGAAGAGAGAGGGGTCAGTGATAACAGAGAGTGTGACTCGCTAACAGAGAGGGGTCAGTGATAACAGAGAGTGTGACTCGCTAACAGAGAGGGGTCAGTGATAACAGAGAGTGTGACTCGCTAACAGAGAGGGGTCAGTGATAACAGAGAGTGTGACTCGCTAACAGAGAGGAGTCAGTGATAACAGAGAGTGTGACTCGCTAACAGAGAGGGGTCAGTGATAACAGAGAGTGTGACTCGCTAACAGAGAGGGGTCAGTGATAATAGAGTGTCACTCGCGAACAGAGAGGTGTCAGTGATAACAGAGCCCGTCACTCGCTAACAGAGAGGGATCAGTGATAATAGAGAGTGTCACTCGCTAACAGAGAGGGATCAGTGATAACAGAGAGTGTGACTCGCTAACAGAGAGGGGTCAGTGATAATAGGGAGTGTCACTCGCTAACAGAGAGGGGTCAGTGATAACAGAGTGTCACTCGCTAACAGAGAGGGGTCAGTGATAACAGAGAGTGTGACTCGCTAACAGAGAGGGGTCAGTGATAACAGAGAGTGTCACTCGCTAACAGAGAGGGGTCAGTGATAACAGAGAGTGTCACTCGCTAACAGAGAGGGGTCAGTGATAATAGAGTGTCACTCACGAACAGAGAGGGGTCAGTGATAACAGAGTGTGTCACTCGCTAACAGAGAGGGGTCAGTGATAATAGAGTGTCACTCGCGAACAGAGAGGGGTCAGTGATAATAGAGAGTGTCACTCGCTAACAGAGAGGGGTCAGTGATAATAGAGTGTCACTCACGAACAGAGAGGGGTCAGTGATAATAGAGTGTCACTCGCGAACAGAGAGGGGTCAGTGATAACAGAGAGTGTGACTCGCTAACAGAGAGGGGTCAGTGATAACAGAGAGTGTGACTCGCTAACAGAGAGGGGTCAGTGATAACAGAGAGTGTGACTCGCTAACAGAGAGGGGTCAGTGATAACAGAGCCCATCACTCGCTAACAGAGAGGGGTCAGTGATAATAGGGAGTGTCACTCGCTAACAGAGAGGGATCAGTGATAACAGAGCCCATCACTCGCTAACAGAGAGGGGTCAGTGATAACAGAGTGTGACTCGCTAACAGAGAGGAGTCAGTGATAACAGAGTGTCACTCGCTAACAGAGAGGGGTCAGTGATAATAGAGTGTCACTCGCGAACAGAGAGGGGTCAGTGATAACAGAGTGTGTCACTCGCTAACAGAGAGGGGTCAGTGATAATAGAGTGTCACTCGCGAACAGAGAGGGGTCAGTGATAATAGAGAGTGTCACTCGCTAACAGAGAGGGGTCAGTGATAGCAGAGAGTGTGACTCACGAACAGAGAGGGGTCAGTGATAATAGGGAGTGTCACTCACTAACAGAGAGGGGTCAGTGATAACAGAGCCCGTCACTCGTGAACAGAGAGGGGTCAGTGATAACAGAGAGTGTGACTCGCTAACAGAGAGGGGTCAGTGATAACAGAGAGTGTGACTCGCTAACAGAGAGGGGTCAGTGATAATAGGGAGTGTCACTCGCTAACAGAGAGGGGTCAGTGATAACAGAGCCCGTCACTCGCTAACAGAGAGGGGTCAGTGATAACAGAGCCCATCACTCGCTAACAGAGAGGGGTCAGTGATAACAGAGCCCATCACTCGCTAACAGAGAGGGGTCAGTGATAACAGAGCCCGTCACTCGCTAACAGAGAGGGGTCAGTGATAACAGAGCCCGTCACTCGCTAACAGAGAGGGGTCAGTGATAACAGAGCCCGTCACTCGCGAACTGAGAGGGGTCAGTGATAACAGAGTGTGACTCGCTAACAGAGAGGAGTCAGTGATAACAGAGAGTGTCACTCGCTAACAGAGAGGGGTCAGTGATAGCAGAGAGTGTGACTCGCTAACAGAGAGGGGTCAGTGATAATAGAGAGTGTCACTCACGAACAGAGAGGGGTCAGTGATAATAGAGAGTGTCACTCGCTAACAGAGAGGGGTCAGTGATAGCAGAGAGTGTGACTCGCTAACAGAGAGGGGTCAGTGATAACAGAGCCCGTCACTCGCTAACATAGAGGGGTCAGTGATAACAGAGTGTCACTCGCTAACAGAGAGGGGTCAGTGATAACAGAGTGTCACTCGCTAACAGAGAGGGGTCAGTGATAACAGAGCCCGTCACTCGCTAACATAGAGGGGTCAGTGATAACAGAGAGTGTCACTCGCGAACAGAGAGGTGTCAGTGATAACAGAGTGTCACTCGCTAACAGAGAGGGGTCAGTGATAACAGAGTGTCACTCGCTAACAGAGAGGTGTCAGTGATAACAGAGCTCGTCACTCGCTAATAGAAAGGGGTCAGTGGTAACAGAGATGTCACTCGCTAACAGAGAGGTGTCAGTGATAACAGAGCTCGTCACTCGCTAATAGAAAGGGGTCAGTGGTAACAGAGATGTCACTCGCTAACAGAGAGTTGGGCGATGCCAGGGGGAGGGCCGCCAGCAACGCTGGGGGGGGGTGCCAACGACGCCGGTGGGGGGGGGGGGGGGGGGCCACCAGCGACGCCGGGAGTGACTGTGGGTGATATGTTTTTCCCCTTCAGTTACAGTGTTTGTCTGGGATCCTCTGCACACTGGGCACTGCTCTCGGAGGAAGATACTGGATAGCTAAGGTGGGACAGCTTGTGCAGCTCACCTTGTGCTGAGCTGTGCTTACCTGGAGATCCTGATGCTCGGCATATTCAATGGCATATCTCTTCAGAAGCTCACTCTTCAGCTGCTCGGCCCTTGGGAACGCAATCTCTTTCAGCTTCTGTCACACACACAGGGAAAGGAAAAGCACAATGTTTCACACTGGGCAGCTTTCCCCTGTCAAAGCCTCACTCGCAGCATTGCAACTGACCCTGCACACTCTTTTCAAACCCTGCAGTACAATCGACGGGGCGGCACAGTGGTTAGCGCTGCTGCCTCACAGCGCCAGGGACCTGGGCTTGATTCCTGGCTTGGGTCACTGTCTGTGTGGAGTTTGCACATTCTCCCCGTGTCTGCGTGGGTTTCCTCCCACAGTCCGAAAGACATGCTGGTTCGGTGCTAAATTCTCCCTCGGTATAACCCGAACAGCCGCCGGAGTGTGGCGACAGAGTATTTTCATAGTCTGCGCTCATTTGATGACAGTTTCCCGTGAACTGTTAAAATGAGAAACTCTTTGCAAATGTCAACTCTCAACTTGATCAAAAAATTGTCAAGGACACACTGCTTTAACTGCTGCCCAGTCCCTCCAATTCCCTTTCTCCTTATAGGGCCAATGGGATCATCATCCATCCCTGAACAGGTTAATGGCTGAGGGCAAGTGTCATCCCATCAGCTTTCTTCCAGTTCCCCCCCGCCCCACAATTCTGAGCCTTGCCCAGTCTGACCAGGATTGGGTCACATGGTGCTGGCTCCACAACCTCACCTCGAAGCCCCTTCTGGCAACTCAACTGTGGAGGACACCATGGGCGAGCCTGATCCCAGCCAGGCATGCCAGTCAAAACAAAGGAGATAGTCATCGACTTCAGGAAGTGTAAAGGAGAACATGCCCGTCTACATCAACGGGGACGAAGTAGAAAGGGTCGAGAGCTTCAGTTTTCTCGGTGTCCAGGTCACCAACAGCCTGTCCTGGTCCCCCCCGTACCAACGCTATAGTTAAGAAAGCCCACCAATGCCTCTACTTTCTCAGAAGACTAAGGAAATTTGGCATGTCCGCCACAACTCTCACCAACTTTTACAAATGCACCATAGAAAGCATTCTTCCTGCTTGTATCACAGCTTGGTATGGGCTCCTGCTCTGCCCAAGACCACAAGGAACTACGAAGTGAATGAAGCCCAGTCCATCATTCAAACCAGCCTCCCATCCATTGACTCTGTCTACACTTCCCGCTGCCTCGGGGAAAGCAGTCAGCATAATCAAGGACCCCACGCACCCCGGACATTCTCTCTTCCACCTTCTTCCGTTGGGAAAAAGATACAAAAGTCTGAGGTCACGTACAAGCCAACTCAAGAACAGCTTCTTCCCTGCTGCTGTCAGACTTTTGCATGGACCTACCTTGCATTAAGTTGATCTTTCTCTACACCCTAGCTATGACTGTAACACTACATTCTGCACTCTCTCGTTTCCTTCTCTATGAACGGTATGCTTTGTCTGTATAGTGTGCAAGAAACAATACTTTTCACTGTATCCCAGTACATGTGACAATAATAAATCAAACAATACTTTTCACTGTATCCCAATACATGTGACAATAATAAATCAAATCAAAGCCCGGGATCCGTGGCACCCTGAGAAGGAATCCCAGCGCCCTGGCAGTTATGGTGCCGAGAGCTGGGAGCAGCACAGTGAGGGCACTGCATCCCAGCCGCAACACAAAAAGCACATTGTCCACCCCCGCCCCTCTGCCTGCTCTTCAACGCTGCATCCAACAATGGGGACTCATTATTCCTGAATACAATAGGCTGAGGAACAGCTCGAATACACACACACACACACACTGACCCACTGTATTATTCCCATTTGCAGCAAGCGGCAGATCAATACAGGAATTCTTAACTGATCAGAGTTAATCGAGGCAGAGAGAGAGAGCTCCCCCCAGGGCCCCTCCACACACACACACACACACACACACACACACACAGTGTGGCTGCAGATCTGAGTAACCGCACAGAACAAGCTGCCCCAGGCATGGATAAACTAGGCAAAGAGCAAGTCTGGCACTCGACCCCACTATCCCAGCACGGTGGCTGTGTGAAATGCTACACCAAGAGGCTCCTTCTTACCTTGATCGTCTCCTTCTTCTCCGGAATGACGCTGGTTTTATATTCCCGGTGCTTGGGTAGTTTTTCCAAGAACAACCTGGGCGATAAGCAGAGAACAATAATGTCACACCCGGGGCAGACATGGCAGGTGATCAGAGAGACACGAGGCAGAGAGACGACTCGTCATTGAAACTACTCGTCAAGGCTCCTTAGACAGCGCCTTCCAAACCCGCAACCTCTCCCATCGAGGAGGACAAGGGCAGCAGATACATGGGGAACACCACCACCTGCAAGTTCCCCTCCAAGCCACTCACCATCCTGACTTGGAAATATATCGGCTGTTCCTTCACTGTCGCTGGGTCAAAATCCTGGAACTCCCTCTCTAACAGCACTGTGGATGTACCTACACAGTAAGAAGTTTAACAACACCAGGTTAAAGTCCAACAGGTTTATTTGGTAGCAAAAGCCACACAAGCTTTCGAGGCTCTGAGCCCCTTCTTCAGGTGAGTGGGAATTCTGTTCACAAACAGAACTTATAAGACACAGACTCAATTTACATGAATAATGGTTGGAATGTGAATACTTACAACTAATCCAGTCTTTAAGAAACAAAACAATGGGAGTGGAGAGAGCATCAAGACAGGCTAAAAAGATGTGTATTGTCTCCAGACAAGACAGCCAGTGAAACTCTGCAGGTCCACGCAACTGTGGGAGTTACAAATAGTGTGACATAAATTCTGATTCTAGGATCGCATGATAAAGACTCAGGAGGAAAAAAGCAGAAATATTTATGTGAAATAGTGTGACATAAACCCAATATCCCGGTTGAGGCCGTCCTTGTGTGTGCGGAACCTGGCTATCAGTTTCTGCTCAGCGACTCTGCGCTGTCGTGTGTCGCGAAGGCCGCCTTGGAGAACGCTTACCCGAATATCAGAGGCCGAATGCCCGTGACCGCTGAAGTGCTCCCCAACAGGAAGAGAACAGTCTTGCCTGGTGATTGTCGAGCGGTGTTCATTCATCCGTTGTCGCAGCGTCTGCATAGTTTCCCCAATGTACCATGCCTCGGGACATCCTTTCTTGCAGCGTATCAGGTAGACAACGTTGGCCGAGTTGCAAGAGTATGTACCGTGTACCTGGTGCGACAACGGATGAATGAACACCGCTCGACAATCACCAGGCAAGACTGTTCTCTTCCTGTTGGGGAGCACTTCAGCGGTCACGGGCATTCGGCCTCTGATATTCGGGTAAGCGTTCTCCAAGGCGGCCTTCGCGACACACGACAGCGCAGAGTCGCTGAGCAGAAACTGATAGCCAGGTTCCGCACACACAAGGACGGCCTCAACCGGGATATTGGGTTTATGTCACACTATTTCACATAAATATTTCTGCTTTTTTCCTCCTGAGTCTTTATCATGCGATCCTAGAATCAGAATTTATGTCACACTATTTGTAACTCCCACAGTTGCGTGGACCTGCAGAGTTTCACTGGCTGTCTTGTCTGGAGACAATACACATCTTTTTAGCCTGTCTTGATGCTCTCTCCACTCCCATTGTTTTGTTTCTTAAAGACTGGATTAGTTGTAAGTATTCGCATTCCAACCATTATTCATGTAAATTGAGTCTGTGTCTTATAAGTTCTGTTTGTGAACAGAATTCCCACTCACCTGAAGAAGGGGCTCAGAGCCTCGAAAGCTTGTGTGGCTTTTGCTACCAAATAAACCTGTTGGACTTTAACCTGGTGTTGTTAAACTTCTTACTGTGTTTACCCCAGTCCAACGCCGGCATCTCCACATCATGTACCTACACCACAGGGACTGCAGCGTTCACCCACCACCTTCACAAGGGAGAATTAGGGATGGCCAATAAATACTGGACCAGCCACCTGCGCCCACATTGGATGAACAAATAAAAACTTTTATTTGAAAAACATCCTCCCGTCCTAACTGGTTTCAAAATCTCAATGCTGACCCTCTGACAGTGCAGCGCTCCCTCAATACTGACCCTCTGACAGTGCGGCACTCCCTCAGCACTGACCCTCTGACAGTGCAGCACACCCTCAGTACTGACCCTCTGACAGTGCAGCGCTCCCTCAGCACTGACCCTCCGACAGTGCGGCACTCCCTCAGTACTGACCCTCTGACAGTGCAGCACTCCCTCAGTACTGACCCTCTGACAGTGCAGCGCTCCCTCAGCACTGACCCTCTGACAGTGCAGCGCTCCCTCAGTACTGACCCTCTGACAGTGCAGCACTCCCTCAGCACTGATCCTCTGATAGTGCGGCACTCCCTCAGTACTGACCCTCCGACAGTGCGGCACTCCCTCAGCATTGACCCTCTCACAGTGCAGCATTCCCTCAGTACTGACCCTCTGACAGTGCGGCACTCCCTCAGTACTGACCCTCCGACAGTGCGGCACTCCCTCAGCACTGACCCTCCGACAGTGCAGCACTCCCTCAGCACTGATCCTCTGACAGTGCAGCACTCCCTCAGCACTGACCCTCCGACAGTGTGGCACTCCCTCAGCACTGACCCTCTGACAGTGCGGCATTCCCTCAGTACTGACCCTCTGACAGTGCAGCACTCCCTCAGCACTGATCCTCTGACAGTGCAGCACTCCCTCAGCACTGACCCTCTGACAGTGCGGCATTCCCTCAGTACTGACCCTCTGACAGTGCGGCACTCCCTCAGTACTGACCCTCCGACAGTGCGGCACTCCCTCAGCACTGACCCTCTGACAGTGCGGCACTCCCTCAGTACTGACCCTCTGACAGTGTGGCACTCCCTCAGTACTGACCCTCTGACAGTGCAGCGCTCCCTCAGTACTGACCCTCTGACAGTGCGGCGCTCCCTCAGTACTGACCTCTGACAGTGCGGCGCTCCCTCAGTACTGCCTCTCCTTCAGTTACCCAGCACCATGCAATATAGTTAGTGATCTTACGTGATGTATTTATTGTAGAGCACGAACGCGCTTTCCAGGTTGCCTTCGTCCACGTAAACGGAGGCCATGCGTATAATTTCCACTCCGGAGCGGAAGTACCTCCGTGGAGGGACATCATCGTTCACGTCCACCGAGCTGCCCTTCTTGGTGAGTGCCCGTACCCGCTCCTCGGGAGACAAGCTAACATCAGAATGTTCCGGCATCGCACGCTGCTCACTCTAGCCGAGGGAAAGGATTGCTCAGTGTCAGAACACAATGCAATGTCAACCAGTTCACAATCCCTCCTCAATGTACTGATCAGTAAAAGGCACACAGCCCTGACCCATTGGTGAGAGGGACACTGGGAACCCTGGGGGTCTCTGCCATGGCTCCCTTCGCTCAGGTTCAGCAGTGATGCTTCCACAGTAGAGCACCACCTCATGTAGACCCGCCAACATCGGGTTGGCCATCAGTGGGTGGTCAGCGCCTGAGGAACTGAACTACAGCGGAGACGGGCACCTCCAGGCGTGAGCAAGTGGTGCCACAGTAGCACTGCTGCCTCACAGCGCCAGGGACCCGGGTTCGATTCCGGCTTCAGGTCACTGTCTGAATGGAGTTTGCACATTCTCCCCGTGTTTTGTGTGTCTTTCATCCAAGTGCTCCGGTTTCCTCCCACACCTGTAAAGACGTGCTGATTTGGTGGATTGGTCATGCTAAATTAGAACAGAGAACATAGAACAGTACAGCACAGTACAGGCCCTTCGGCTCTCAATGTTGTGCCGAGCTTTGATTTGACACACTGTAACCTCTCAATCACACTGATCACAGTCCCATTGAACATACTGTAACCTCTCAATCACACTGATCACTGTCCCACTGAACACACACTGTAACCTCTCAATCACACTGATCACTGTCCCACTGAACACACACTGTAACCTCTCAATCACACTGATCACTGTAACACTGAACACACACTGTAACCTCTCAATCACACTGATCACTGTCCCACTGAACACACACTGTAACCTCTCAATCACACTGATCACTGTCCCACTGAACACACACTGTAACCTCTCAATCACACTGATCACTGTCCCACTGAACACACTGTAACCTCTCAATCACACTGATCACTGTCCCACTGAACACACAGTGTAACCTCTCAATTACACTGATCACTGTCCCATTGAACACACTGTAACCTCTCAATCACACTGATCACTGTCCCATTGAACACACACTGTAACCTCTCAATCACACTGATCACTGTCCCATTGAACACACACTGTAACCTCTCAATCACACTGATCACTGTCCCACTGAACACACACTGTAACCTCTCAATCACACTGATCACTGTCCCACTGAACACACTGTAACCTCTCAATCACACTGATCACTGTCCCATTGAACACACACTGTAACCTCTCAATCACACTGATCACTGTCCCATTGAACACACACTGTAACCTCTCAATCACACTGATCACTGTCCCACTGAACACACACTGTAACCTCTCAATCACACTGATCACTGTCCCACTGAACACACTGTAACCTCTCAATCACACTGATCACTGTCCCATTGAACACACACTGTAACCTCTCAATCACACTGATCACTGTCCCACTGAACACACACTGTAACCTCTCAATCACACTGATCACTGTCCCACTGAACACACACTGTAACCTCTCAATCACACTGATCACTGTCCCACTGAACACACTGTAACCTCTCAATCACACTGATCACTGTCCCACTGAACACACAGTGTAACCTCTCAATTACACTGATCACTGTCCCATTGAACACACTGTAACCTCTCAATCACACTGATCACTGTCCCATTGAACACACTGTAACCTCTCAATCACACTGATCACTGTCCCACTGAACACACACTGTAACCTCTCAATCACACTGATCACTGTCCCACTGAACACACTGTAACCTCTCAATCACACTGATCACTGTCCCATTGAACACACACTGTAACCTCTCAATCACACTGATCACTGTCCCATTGAACACACACTGTAACCTCTCAATCACACTGATCACTGTCCCACTGAACACACACTGTAACCTCTCAATCACACTGATCACTGTCCCACTGAACACACACTGTAACCTCTCAATCACACTGATCACTGTCCCACTGAACACACACTGTAACCTCTCAATCACACTGATCACTGTCCCACTGAACACATTGTAACCTCTCAATCACACTGATCACTGTCCCATTGAACACACACTGTAACCTCTCAATCACACTGATCACTGTCCCACTGAACACACACTGTAACCTCTCAATCACACTGATCACTGTCCCACTGAACACACACTGTAACCTCTCAATCACACTGATCACTGTCCCACTGAACACACACTGTAACCTCTCAATCACACTGATCACTGTCCCACTGAACACACACTGTAACCTCTCAATCACACTGATCACCGTCCCATTGAACACATTGTAACCTCTCAATCACACTGATCACTGTCCCACTGAACACACACTGTAACCTCTCAATCACACTGATCACTGTCCCACTGAACACACACTGTAACCTCTCAATCACACTGATCACTGTCCCACTGAACACACACTGTAACCTCTCAATCACACTGATCACAGTCCCACTGAACACATTGCAACCTCTCAATCACACTGATCACAGTCCCATTGAACACACTGTAACCTCTCAATCACACTGATCACTGTCCCACTGAACACATTGCAACCTCTCAATCACACTGATCACAGTCCCATTGAACACACTGTAACCTCTCAATCACACTGATCACTGTCCCACTGAACACACACTGTAACCTCTCAATCACACTGATCACAGTCCCACTGAACACATTGCAACCTCTCAATCACACTGATCACAGTCCCATTGAACACACTGTAACCTCTCAATCACACTGATCACAGTCCCACTGAACACACTGTAACCTCTCAATCACACTGATCACAGTCCCACTGAACACACTGTAACCTCCCAATCACACTGATCACCGTCCCATTGAACACATTGTAACCTCTCAATCACACTGATCACCGTCCCATTGAACACACTGTAACCTCCCAATCACACTGATCACCGTCCCATTGAACACATTGTAACCTCTCAATCACACTGATCACTGTCCCACTGAACACACTGTAACCTCTCAATCACACTGATCACTGTCCCATTGAACACATTGTAACCTCTCAATCACACTGATCACTGTCCCACTGAACACACACTGTAACCTCTCAATCACACTGATCACAGTCCCACTGAACACACACTGTAACCTCTCAATAACACTGATCACAGTCCCACTGAACACACACTGTAACCTCTGAATCACACTGATCACTGTCCCACTGAACACATTGTAACCTCTCAATCACACTGATCACTGTCCCACTGAACACACTGTAACCTCTCAATCACACTGATCACTGTCCCACTGAACACACTGTAACCTCTCAATCACACTGATCACAGTCCCATTGAACACACACTGTAACCTCTCAATCACACTGATCACTGTCCCATTGAACACACTGTAACCTCTCAATCACACTGATCACTGTCCCACTGAACACACTGTAACCTCTCAATCACACTGATCACTGTCCCACTGAACACATTGTAACCTCTCAATCACACTGATCACTGTCCCATTGAACACACACTGTAACCTCTCAATCACACTGATCACTGTCCCACTGAACACACTGTAACCTCTCAATCACACTGATCACTGTCCCACTGAACACATTGTAACCTCTCAATCACACTGATCACTGTCCCACTGAACACACTGTAACCTCTCAATCACACTGATCACTGTCCCATTGAACACACTGTAACCTCTCATTCACACTGATCACTGTCCCACTGATCACACACTGTAACCTCTCAATCACACTGATCACTATCCCACTGAACACACACTGTAACCTCTCAATCACACTCATCACTGTCCCACTGAACACACACTGTAACCTCTCAATCACACTGATCACTGTCCCACTGAACACACACTGTAACCTCTCAATCACACTGATCACTGTCCCACTGAACACACACTGTAACCTCTCAATCACACTGATCACTGTCCCACTGAACACACTGTAACCTCTCAATCACACTGATCACTGTCCCACTGAACACATTGTAACCTCTCAATCACACTGACCACAGTCCCATTGAACACATTGTAACCTCTCAATCACACTGATCACAGTCCCACTGAACACACTGTAACCTCTCAATCACACTGATCACAGTCCCATTGAACACATTGTAACCTCTCAATCACACTGATCACAGTCCCACTGAACACACTGTAACCTCTCAATCACACTGATCACCGTCCCATTGAACACATTGTAACCTCTCAATCACACTGATCACTGTCCCACTGAACACATTGTAACCTCTCAATCACACTGATCACAGTCCCATTGAACACATTGTAACCTCTCAATCACACTGATCACTGTCCCACTGAACACACTGTAACCTCTCAATCACACTGATCACTGTCCCATTGAACACATTGTAACCTCTCAATCACACTGATCACTGTCCCACTGAACACACACTGTAACCTCTCAATCACACTGATCACAGTCCCACTGAACACACACTGTAACCTCTCAATCACACTGATCACAGTCCCACTGAACACACACTGTAACCTCTCAATCACACTGATCACTGTCCCACTGAACACATTGTAACCTCTCAATCACACTGATCACTGTCCCACTGAACACACTGTAACCTCTCAATCACACTGATCACTGTCCCACTGAACACATTGTAACCTCTCAATCACACTGATCACTGTCCCACTGAACACACTGTAACCTCTCAATCACACTGATCACAGTCCCATTGAACACACACTGTAACCTCTCAATCACACTGATCACTGTCCCATTGAACACACTGTAACCTCTCAATCACACTGATCACTGTCCCACTGAACACACTGTAACCTCTCAATCACACTGATCACTGTCCCACTGAACACATTGTAACCTCTCAATCACACTGATCACTGTCCCATTGAACACACACTGTAACCTCTCAATCACACTGATCACTGTCCCACTGAACACACTGTAACCTCTCAATCACACTGATCACTGTCCCACTGAACACATTGTAACCTCTCAATCACACTGATCACTGTCCCACTGAACACACTGTAACCTCTCAATCACACTGATCACTGTCCCATTGAACACACTGTAACCTCTCATTCACACTGATCACTGTCCCACTGATCACACACTGTAACCTCTCAATCACACTGATCACTATCCCACTGAACACACACTGTAACCTCTCAATCACACTCATCACTGTCCCACTGAACACACACTGTAACCTCTCAATCACACTGATCACTGTCCCACTGAACACACACTGTAACCTCTCAATCACACTGATCACTGTCCCACTGAACACACACTGTAACCTCTCAATCACACTGATCACTGTCCCACTGAACACACTGTAACCTCTCAATCACACTGATCACTGTCCCACTGAACACATTGTAACCTCTCAATCACACTGACCACAGTCCCATTGAACACATTGTAACCTCTCAATCACACTGATCACAGTCCCACTGAACACACTGTAACCTCTCAATCACACTGATCACAGTCCCATTGAACACATTGTAACCTCTCAATCACACTGATCACTGTCCCACTGAACACATTGTAACCTATCAATCACACTGATCACAGTCCCATTGAACACACTGTAACCTCTCAATCACACTGATCACAGTCCCATTGAACACACTGTAACCTCTCAATCACACTGATCACTGTCCCACTGAACACACACTGTAACCTCTCAATCACACTGATCACTGTCCCACTGAACACACTGTAACCTCTCAATCACACTGATCACTGTCCCACTGAACACATTGTAACCTCTCAATCACACTGACCACAGTCCCATTGAACACATTGTAACCTCTCAATCACACTGATCACAGTCCCACTGAACACACTGTAACCTCTCAATCACACTGATCACCGTCCCATTGAACACATTGTAACCTCTCAATCACACTGATCACTGTCCCACTGAACACATTGTAACCTCTCAATCACACTGATCACAGTCCCATTGAACACATTGTAACCTCTCAATCACACTGATCACAGTCCCACTGAACACACTGTAACCTCTCAATCACACTGATCACCGTCCCATTGAACACATTGTAACCTCTCAATCACACTGATCACTGTCCCACTGAACACACTGTAACCTCTCAATCACACTGATCACTGTCCCATTGAACACACACTGTAACCTCTCAATCACACTGATCACTGTCCCACTGAACACACACTGTAACCTCTCAATCACACTGATCACTGTCCCACTGAACACATTGTAACCTCTCAATCACACTGATCACAGTCCCATTGAACACATTGTAACCTCTCAATCACACTGATCACAGTCCCACTGAACACACTGTAACCTCTCAATCACACTGATCACAGTCCCACTGAACACACTGTAACCTCTCAATCACACTGATCACCGTCCCATTGAACACATTGTAACCTCTCAATCACACTGATCACTGTCCCACTGAACACACTGTAACCTCTCAATCACACTGATCACTGTCCCATTGAACACACACTGTAACCTCTCAATTACACTGATCACTGTCCCATTGAACACACATTGTAACCTCTCATTCACACTGATCACTGTCCCATTGAACACATTGTAACCTCTCAATCACACTGATCACTGTCCCACTGAACACACACTGTAACCTCTCAATCACACTGATCACTGTCCCACTGAACACACACTGTAACCTCTCAATCACACTGATCACTGTCCCACTGAACACACACTGTAACCTCTCAATCACACTGATCACTGTCCCACTGAACACATTGTAACCTCTCATTCACACTGATCACAGTCCCACTGAACACACACTGTAACCTCTCAATCACACTGATCACTGTCCCACTGAACACACACTGTAACCTCTCAATCACACTGATCACTGTCCCACTGAACACATTGTAACCTCTCATTCACACTGATCACAGTCCCACTGAACACACTGTAACCTCTCAATCACACTGATCACCGTCCCACTGAACACACACTGTAACCTCTCAATCACACTGATCACTGTCCCACTGAACACACACTGTAACCTCTCAATCACACTGATCACTGTCCCACTGAACACATTGTAACCTCTCATTCACACTGATCACAGTCCCACTGAACACACTGTAACCTCTCAATCACACTGATCACTGTCCCACTGAACACACTGTAACCTCTCAATCACACTGATCACAGTCCCACTGAACACACACTGTAACCTCTCAATCACACTGATCACTGTCCCACTGAACACACACTGTAACCTCTCAATCACACTGATCACTGTCCCACTGAACACATTGTAACCTCTCATTCACACTGATCACAGTCCCACTGAACACACTGTAACCTCTCAATCACACTGATCACTGTCCCACTGAACACACACTGTAACCTCTCAATCACACTGATCACTGTCCCACTGAACACATTGTAACCTCTCAATCACACTGATCACTGTCCCACTGAACACATTGTAACCTCTCATTCACACTGATCACAGTCCCACTGAACACACACTGTAACCTCTCAATCACACTGATCACTGTCCCACTGAACACATTGTAACCTCTCATTCACACTGATCACAGTCCCACTGAACACACTGTAACCTCTCAATCACACTGATCACAGTCCCACTGAACACACTGTAACCTCTCAATCACACTGATCGCTGTCCCACTGAACACACACTGTAACCTCTCAATCACACTGATCGCTGTCCCACTGAACACACACTGTAACCTCTCAATCACACTGATCACTGTCCCACTGAACACACACTGTAACCTCTCAATCACACTGATCACTGTCCCACTGAACACACACTGTAACCTCTCAATCACACTGATCACTGTCCCATTGAACACACACTGTAACATCTCAATCACACTGATCACTGTCCCACTGAACACACTGTAACCTCTCAATCACACTGATCACTGTCCCACTGAACACATTGTAACCTCTCATTCACACTGATCACAGTCCCACTGAACACACTGTCACCTCTCAATCACACTGATCACTGTCCCATTGAACACACACTGTAACCTCTCAATCACACTGATCACTGTCCCACTGAACACATTGTAACCTCTCAATCACACTGATCACAGTCCCATTGAACACACCGTAACCTCTCAATCACACTGATCACTGTCCCACTGAACACACACTGTAACCTCTCAATCACACTGATCACTGTCCCACTGAACACACACTGTAACCTCTCAATCACACTGATCACTGTCCCACTGAACACACTGTAACCTCTCAATCACACTGATCACAGTCCCACTGAACACACTGTAACCTCTCAATCACACTGATCACAGTCCCACTGAACACACTGTAACCTCTCAATCACACTGATCACAGTCCCACTGAACACACTGTAACCTCTCAATCACACTGATCACTGTCCCATTGAACACACTGTAACCTCTCAATCACACTGATCACTGTCCCATTGAACACATTGTAACCTCTCAATCACACTGATCACTGTCCCACTGAACACACTGTAACCTCTCAATCACACTGATCACTGTCCCATTGAACACATTGTAACCTCTCAATCACACTGATCACTGTCCCATTGAACACACACTGTAACCTCTCAATCACACTGATCACTGTCCCACTGAACACACTGTAACCTCTCAATCACACTGATCACTGTCCCATTGAACACACTGTAACCTCTCAATCACACTGATCACTGTCCCATTGAACACACTGTAACCTCTCAATCACACTGATCACTGTCCCACTGAACACACTGTAACCTCTCAATCACACTGATCACTGTCCCATTGAACACACACTGTAACCTCTCAATCACACTGATCACTGTCCCATTGAACACACTGTAACCTCTCAATCACACTGATCACTGTCCCATTGAACACACTGTAACCTCTCAATCACACTGATCACAGTCCCACTGAACACACACTGTAACCTCTCAATCACACTGATCACTGTCCCATTGAACACATTGTAACCTCTCAATCACACTGATCACTGTCCCACTGAACACATTGTAACCTCTCAATCACACTGATCACTGTCCCACTGAACACATTGTAACCTCTCAATCACACTGATCACTGTCCCACTGAACACACACTGTAACCTCTCAATCACACTAATCACTGTCCCACTGAACACACACTGTAACCTCTCAATCACACTGATCACTGAACACACACTGTAACCTCTCAATCATACTGATCACTGTCCCACTGAACACACACTGTAACCTCTCAATCACACTGATCACTGTCCCATTGAACACACTGTAACCTCTCAATCACACTGATCACTGTCCCACTGAACACACTGTAACCTCTCAATCACACTGATCACTGTCCCACTGAACACACACTGTATGTAACCTCTCAATCACACTGATCACTGTCCCATTGAACACACACTGTAACCTCTCAATCACACTGATCACTGTCCCACTGAACACACACTGTAACCTCTCAATCACACTGATCACTGTCCCATTGAACACACACTGTAACCTCTCAATCACACTGATCACTGTCCCATTGAACACACACTGTAACCTCTCAATCACACTGATCACTGTCCCACTGAACACACACTGTAACCTCTCAATCACACTGATCACTGTCCCATTGAACACACACTGTAACCTCTCAATCACACTGATCACTGTCCCACTGAACACACTGTAACCTCTCAATCACACTGATCACTGTCCCATTGAACACACACTGTAACCTCTCAATCACACTGATCATTGTTCTCCCTTATTGTCCCAAGTTGGATAGGTTAGTGGCATTGGCCATGCTAAATTGCCCCTCAGTGTCCAAAGATGTGCAGGTTAGGTGCATTGGCCACGGTAATTGCATGGGGCTATTGGGATAGGTTGGGGGAGAGGGCCTGGATAGGATGCTCTGTTGGAGAGTTGGTACAGGCTCGATGGGTCGAATGGCCTCTTGCTGCACTGTGGGGATTCTATGATTAACAGTAATGGGGTAGCAGAGTGACGACGGGTCAGGATTCCCAGGGTATGATCTACTCCAAGAGTGGTGGTGATGGAAGAATGGGAATAGGAGGAGGCCATTCAGCCCCTCAAGTCTCTTCTGCCACTCATTCAGATTGAGGCTGACCTCCAACTGAACCCTGCGTGCCTGCCATGTCCCTTGATCGTTTCGGTTGACAAAGTTCGAGACATCTCAGGTTTAAAGTTTACAACCGATCGAGCTTCCCCAGTGTGTGCCAAATTTTCACCGTTAGAGTGTTGACTTCTCTCCGGGCAAGAGAATGTCAAAGATTCACACCGGTTGGAGGGGAATTTAAATCTCCCCTCAGTCCTAACTGGCCAACCCTTTATTCTGAGGCAGTGATCACCAGTTCAGGGCTCTCTCTCTTGCCCGCATCCAGGGGAAACAGCCTCCCAGCCTCTACACTGTCAATCCCTCTTGGAACGTTATGCTTCAATTAGGTAACATCTTGTTTTCCTAAACTCCTGGGGAGTATAAGCCTGCGTCACTCAAACCTCCCCTCATATAATGATCCCCTCAACCCAGGAACCAGTCCAGTGAATCTTCACTGCGCTCCCTCTCCCTCATTTGAGGCCTCCCTTAGCGAAGGTGACCAAAACCGTGCACAGTGCTCCAGATGTAGTGTCCCTATATAATCCCAAGGAAGACTTTGTGACTCTTCTACACTAATAGGAGCAGAGGAATTAGGAGCGGGAGTAGGCAACTCAGCCCTTTGAACCCACTCCGTCATTTGATATGATCATAGCTGATCTTATCCTGGTCTCAACTCCACTTAGCTGCTTGCTTCGTATCGCCCTTTGTCCCACTTTCCGTCAGAAATATATCGACCGAATCTGCTGCACTCTGGGGCAGAGTTCCACAGATTCACAACCCTCTGAGAGAAGTAGTTTCTCCCCATCTCAGCTTTGAACCTCCTGCCTCTCGCTCTATATCTATGACCTCTTGTCCTCGACTGTCCCACAAGGGGGAATATCTGTTCAACGTCCATTTTATCAATCCCCTTGAACATTTTATATACGTCGATTAGATCCCCCCTCATTCTTCTGAACTCCAGCGAGCACAAGCCCAAGTGCTCAAACCACACTCCTCGTACGACAGCCCTTTTGTCCCTGGAATCAATCTGGTAAACTTCTCCTGAACTGCTTCCAGTGCCCCCACATCCTTCCTCATATCAGGAGACCAAAACTGGACACAATAATGTAATAAAGGCTAAAGTACCATCCAAAATGTTTGCTATACCTGGACACATTTCTGTGATTCATGTACAGACTTTCCCTTTCAAAAAATCCATCTTGATTCTGTTCAATCATGTTATCTCTATATATTTTTTAATGTGCTATCTTAATAATAGATGCAAGCATTTTCTAGATTCCTGATGTAAGAATTACTGGCCTCCTGTTCCTAGCTTGCTCCATTCCTGCTTTCTCGAAAAGCAGGCTTGTACTTGCCACCTTTTAATCCGCAGGGAGCATTCCAGAATCTAGGGAGGCGTTGCTGGCAGGACGGACATGTTGTCAAAGTTTTGCGTCTTGCACTCATCAGGATAAATGCAAGAAAACCTCATTTCAAACAAGCACAACTGCGGGAGGAAAGGGTGCCGATTGTTCTCTGATTGGTCGAGGCGTTGCCATGGAGAAAGCAGTGGGAAACTATCATAGAAGTTCGTATATCATAGAATCCCTACAGTGCAAAAGGAGGCCATTTGGCCCATCGGGTCTGCACCAACCACAATCCCACCCAGGCCCTACCCCCATATCCCAACATATTTACCCACTAATCCCTCTAACCTACGCATCCCAGGACACTAAGGGCAATTTTAGCATGACCAATCCACCTAACCCGCACATCTTTGGACTGTGGGAGGAAACCGGAGCACCGGAGGAAACCCACGCAGACACGGGGAGGATGTGCAAACTCCACACAGACAGCCGCCCAAGGCCAGAATTGAAACTGGGTCCCTGGCGCTGTGAGGCAGCAGTGCTAACCATTGTGCCAGCGCATTGCCCATATCGGTTCCCCAAGCTCCAAAAAAGGCTGAAGGCTTGAATGAATTCCTTTTGTTTGCAAAGTATGGGTGCTTGTGTATGAGCTTACGGGTGGCACAATCGTTAGCACTGCTGCCTCAAACCTCCAGAGACCCGGGTTCAATTCTGGCCTTGGGCGACTATCTGTGTGGAGTCTGCACGTTCTCCCTGTGTCTACATGGGTTTCCCCCGGGTGCTCCGGTTTCCTCCCACAGTCCAAAGATGTGCGGGTGAGGTGGATTGGCCATGCTAAAATTGCCCCTTAATGTCAGGGGGATTAGGAGGATAAATATGTGGGGTTACAGGGACAGAACCTGGGTGGGATTTGTGTCGGAGCAGGCTCGATGGGCCAAACGGCCTCCTTCTGCACTGTAGATTCTATGATTTAATATAACCTCTAATAATGTTGCTTCTGGCAAGAGTAATTCAGTCATTTTACGGCCTTGACTGATTACCTCAAGGTAGTTACAAGCACACTCAGGATTGGTCAGCAAGTGCTGCCCAACTGCGGGATCACATTTAACAACAGATGTTTGCGTTTTGCAAGCAGGGGTTTGTTTGAGTATGGTCCCAGGGAAGATCTCAAGTTTCTCTCTATGTTGCCGTCAGTTCCTGATAGCTGTAATCTCTCTGTTCCAGTGCTAATCTTTTTCTCCAGTGGGTCTCTGTTCTTTCTCTGATATGGAAACCAGAACAGTGCACAGGACTCCATGTTGCAATCTTCGTCAGAGTTACCTCTGCCCCTAGTTTGGTATCCACGGTGAACTTTGATATCCAATTACTTATTCCCAATCCTAATGTACATTATGAATAACTGGCATGACCCTTATGGAATCCCGCTTTGTACCTTTCTCCAATCTTCGTCATTACCCTCTATCCCTTAGTCTCTGCTATGTTATAGAATGGTAACAGCACTGGAGGCCATTCGGCCTGTTGTGACTCTGGTGGCTTTCTGCAAGAATAACTCAGCTTGTCCCACTTTCTTGCTCTTTCCCACAGTTCCGGTTCAGGACAACTTGTTATCGAGTCGGCTCTTTGGTCACCTCATGCCCTAAGCTTTGTCTTTTGCCCATCCTGTGATAATTAATCAAAGGTTTTTTGAAAGTCTAAATATATGACATTCACTGCAACACCCTTGTCTGCTATTTCTATGCCAGCTACCTAGTCAGCTGGAATTTCTCTGAGGGCTCAGTCACTTGACAGGGCATTGCGGTGGGCGATTCTTCGGCTGCACCCCATGATAATCAATGTGTTCCAGCTCATACAAGGGACCTGGTTATGGATAACAGTGGCAGAAGTAGGTTGGAGGAGCCCGGCTCCCTGGGAGAGGGGCCGGACTGTCAGGGGGGCAGGGGGGGGACCCAGCCATCAGGGGAGGAGCCTGGCTGTTGGAGGGAGGATCCTGGCTGTTGGAGGGAGGAGCCTGGCTATCAGGGGGAGGAGTCTGGCTATTATGGGGAGGAGCCTAGTTGTCAGGGGTGGAGTCCGGTTGTCAGGGGGTGGGTCTGGCTCTGAGGGGGAGGAGCCCGGTGTCAGGGGGGAGGAGCTTGGTGTCAGGGGGGAGGAGCCCAGTGTCAGGGGGGAGGAGTCAGTTGTCAGGGGGCGGGGCCCGGGTGTCAGGGGGAGGGGCCCGGTGTCAGGGGGAGGAGCCCGGTGTCAGGGGGAGGAGCCCGGTGTCAGGGGGAGGAGCCCGGTGTCAGGGGGAGGAGCCCGGTGTCAGGGGGAGGAGCCCGGTGTCAGGGGGAGGAGCCCGGTGTCAGGGGGAGGAGCCCGGTGTCAGGGGGAGGAGCCCGGTGTCAGGGGGAGGAGCCCGGTGTCAGGGGGAGGAGCCCGGTGTCAGGGGGAGGAGCCCGGTGTCAGGGGGAGGAGCCCGGTGTCAGGGGGAGGAGCCCGGTGTCAGGGGGAGGAGCCCGGTGTCAGGGGGAGGAGCCCGGTGTCAGGGGGAGGAGCCCGGTGTCAGGGGGAGGAGCCCGGTGTCAGGGGGAGGAGCCCGGTGTCAGGGGAGAAGTCCGGTTGTCAGGGGGAGGAGTCCGGTTGTCAGGGGGCGGGGCCCGGGTGTCAGGGGGAGGAGCCCGGTGTCAGGGGGCGGGTCCGGCTCTCAGGGGAATGAGGCTGAGCCACTGCCAGTGCCATTTGCGGTCACGATCCCGGATCACGCCCTGCTTCTCCTTCCCGAACACCCCCGCTCCGTCTGGCCGGCATTCTGCCCCCAGCCCGCTGGAGGATATAAAACAGAATAGGGAGGCGGAGGAGGAGGGTGATCGCGATGCCTCTCACTCACCCGTCCGGCGCCCCCGACCGCTCCGGCGCTCGTTTCTCCTTCACTCGCTTCCTGCTCACTGGAGCCAGGATGAGCGGCAGCTACTGGGCCCCAGCCCCGCCCACTCGCGCTGCTTCATGGGAAACCCCCGGGTGGGGGGGGTTGTTGGCAAACCCCGCCCACCGACCAATCACAACGCGCGCCTGCCCAAACTCCGCCCACTGACGAAACCCAATCAGCGTGTCCGTCCTGTTGGTCCCGCCCAGCTGTCAATCATCAGGAACAGGGACAAACCTTCCCTCCAGACATTAACACTGCAATGAAGTTACTGTGAAATTCCCCTCGTCGCCACACTCCGGCGCCTGTTCGGGTTCCACTGAGGGAGAATTTAGCACCGAACCAGCACGTCTTTCAAACTGTGGGAGGAAACTGGAGCACCTGGAGGAAACTCGCGCAAACACGGACAAGACCATAAGACATAGGAGTAGAATTAGGCCACTCGGCCCATCGAGTCTGCTCCACCATTCAATCATAGCTGATATTTTTCTCATCCCCATTCTCCTGCCTTTTCCCCATAACCCCTGATCCCCTTATTAATCAAGAACCTATCTATCTCTGTCTTAAAGACGCTCAATGACCCGGCCCCTCCACAGCCTTCTGTGGCAAAGAGTTCCACAGATTCACCACTCTCTGGCTGAAGAAATTCCTCCTCATCTCTGTTTTAAAGGATCGTCCCTTTAGCCTGAGGTTGTGCCCTCTGGTTACAGTTTTTCCTACTAGTGGAAACATCCTCTTCCACGTCCACTCTATCCAGGCCTCGCAGTATCCTGTAAGTTTCAATAAGATCCCCCCCTCATCCTTGTAAATTCCAACGAGTACAGACCCAGAGTCCTCAACCGTTTCTCTACAACAAGCTCTTCATTCCAGGGATCATTTCCAAGGCCAGCACATCCTTAGTTATGGGGCCCAAAACTGCTCACAATACTACAAATGGGGTCTGACCAGAGCCTTATACAGCCTCAGAAGTATATCCCTGCTCTTGTATTCTAGCCCTCTCGACATGAATGCTAACATTGCATTTGCCTTCCTAACTGCCGACTGAACCAGCACGTTAACCTTAAGAGAATCTTGAACAATGACTCCAAGTCCCTTTGTGTTTCTGATTTCCTAAGCATTTTCCCATTTAGAAAACAGTCTATGCCTCCATTCCTCCTTCCAAAGTGCATAACCTGGTGGGTTTCCTCCGGGAGCTCCGGTTTCCTCCCACAATCCAAAGATGTGCGGGTTAGGTTGATTGGCTATGCTAAAATTGCCCCTTAGTGTCCTGGGATGCATAGATTAGAGGGATTAGTGGGTAAAATATATGGGGGTAGGGCCTGGGTGGGATTGTGGTCGGTGCAGACTCGATGGGCCGAATGGCCTCTTTCTGTACTGTTGGGTTTCTATGATTTCTAACCTCACACTTTTCCACGTGCAAACTCCGCACAGACAGTGACCCAAGCTGGGAATCGAACCTGGGTCCCTGGCGCTGTGAGGCAGCAGTGCTAACCACTGTGCGGTTACCCAGCTAGTTCCAAGCTCTCACACCTTCATTCCCAATCCTCAAAACTCAGTAAGCCTCCACCCAGTTGCCAATGTAACTCACTCCCTGCCCTCCTTCTACCTGCCTGTTCGTGGAATGACCCATTCTGGCCATCGAGTCTCACTCTCCTCCTCTTTCCCCATAGCCCATGGGATGTGGGTGCCACTGGCAAGGCCAGCATTTCTTGCCCATCCCTGGTTTCCTCTGAACTGAGTGAATCACTCAGCCATTTCAGAGGGCAGTCAAGAGTCAACCACATTGCTGTGGGTCTGGAGTCACCTGTAGACCAGACAGGATAAGCATCAGCCGCAATCTTAAATGGCAGAGTGGTCTGCTTCTCCATTTTCATATGTTCATATTTTGTTCCCTGAAGGGCATCATTGAGCTAGCTGGGTTTTTTAAACAATCGGTGATAGTTTCATAGGCACTATGACCGAGACTAGCTTTAAATTCAAGATTTCTATTAATAGAATTTAATTTCCACACACAACCATGGAGGCATTGATTTGATTTGATTTATTATTGTCACATGTACTGGGATACAGTGAAAAGTATTGTTTGATTTATTATTGTCACATGTATTGGGATACCGTGAAAAATATTGTTTGATTTATTATTGTCACATGTACTGGGATACAGTGAAAAGTATTGTTTGATTTATTATTGTCACATGTACTGGGATACAATGAAAAGTATTGTTTCTTGCGTGCTAGACAGACAAAGCATACTGTTCATAGAGAAGGAAAGGAGAGAGTGCAGAATGTAGTGTTACAGTCGTAGCTAGGGTGTAGAGAAAGATCAACTTAATGTGAAGTAGGTCCATTCAAAAGTCTGACAGCAGCAGGGAAGAAGCTGTTCTTGAGTCGGTTGATACGTGACCTCAGGCTTTTGTATCTTTTTCCCAACAGAAGAAGGTGGAAGAGAGAATGTCCGGGCTGCGTGGGGGTCCTTGATTATGCTGGCTGCTTTTCCCGAGGCAGCGGGAAGTGCAGACAGAGTCAATGGATGGGAGGCTGGTTTGTGTGATGGATTGGGCTTCATTCACAAAATTGTGTGGTTTCTTGCGGTCTTGGTCAGAGCAGGGGCCATTCCAAGCTGTGATACATCCGGAAAGGATGCTTTCTATGGTGTGTCTGTAAAATTGGTGAGAGACTTGGCGGACATGCTGGAGACAGCATTGAAAAGAGGTGAATTCACTGCCCAGTGCATCATATTCTTCAGCTGGGGAGGCGATGGCCGAGTGGTATTATCCCTGGACTATTAATCCAGAAACTCACAGCCATGGTGACATTGATTTGATTTATTATTGACACATGTACTGGGATACAGTGAAAAGTATTGTTTGATTTATTATTGTCACATGTATTGGGACACAGTGAAAAGTATTGTTTGATTTATTATTGTCACATGTATTGGGATACAGTGAAAAGTATTGTTTGATTTATTATTGTCACATGTATTGGGATACAGTGAAAAGTATTGTTTGATTTATTATTGTCACATGTATTGGGACACAGTGAAAAGTATTGTTTGATTTATTATTGTCACATGTATTGGGATACAGTGAAAAGTATTGTTTGATTTATTATTGTCACATGTATTGGGATACAGTGAAAAGTATTGTTTGATTTATTATTGTCACATGTATTGGGATACAGTGAAAAGTATTGTTTGATTTATTATTGTCACATGTACTGGGATACAGTGAAAAGTATTGTTTGATTTATTATTGTCACATGTACTGGGATACAGTGAAAAGTATTGTTTGATTTATTATTGTCACATGTACTGGGATACAGTGAAAAGTATTGTTTGATTTATTATTGTCACATGTACTGGGATACAGTGAAAAGTATTGTTTGATTTATTATTGTCACATGTACTGGGACACAGTGAAAAGTATTGTTTGATTTATTATTGTCACATGTACTGGGACACAGTGAAAAGTATTGTTTGATTTATTATTGTCACATGTATTGGGATACAGTGAAAAGTATTGTTTGATTTATTATTGTCACATGTACTGGGACACAGTGAAAAGTATTGTTTGATTTATTATTGTCACATGTACTGGGACACAGTGAAAAGTATTGTTTGATTTATTATTGTCACATGTATTGGGATACAGTGAAAAGTATTGTTTGATTTATTATTGTCACATGTATTGGGATACAGTGAAAAGTACTGTTTGATTTATTATTGTCACATGTACTGGGACACCGTGAAAAGTATTGTTTGATTTATTATTGTCACATGTGTTGGGATACAGTGAAAAGTATTGTTTGATTTATTATTGTCACATGTATTGGGATACAGTGAAAAGTATTGTTTGATTTATTATTGTCACATGTACTGGGACACAGTGAAAAGTATTGTTTGATTTATTATTGTCACATGTACTGGGACACAGTGAAAAGTATTGTTTGATTTATTATTGTCACATGTATTGGGATACAGTGAAAAGTATTGTTTGATTTATTATTGTCACATGTATTGGGATACAGTGAAAAGTACTGTTTGATTTATTATTGTCACATGTACTGGGACACCGTGAAAAGTATTGTTTGATTTATTATTGTCACATGTACTGGGATACAGTGAAAAGTATTGTTTGATTTATTATTGTCACATGTACTGGGATACAGTGAAAAGTATTGTTTGATTTATTATTGTCACATGTACTGGGATACAGTGAAAAGTATTGTTTGATTTATTATTGTCACATGTACTGGGATACAGTGAAAAGTATTGTTTGATTTATTATTGTCACATGTACTGGGATACAGTGAAAAGTATTGTTTGATTTATTATTGTCACATGTACTGGGATACAGTGAAAAGTATTGTTTGATTTATTATTGTCACATGTACTGGGATACAGTGAAAAGTATTGTTTGATTTATTATTGTCACATGTACTGGGATACAGTGAAAAGTATTGTTTGATTTATTATTGTCACATGTATTGGGATACAGTGAAAAGTATTGTTTGATTTATTATTGTCACATGTACTGGGACACAGTGAAAAGTATTGTTTGATTTATTATTGTCACATGTATTGGGATACAGTGAAAAGTATTGTTTGATTTATTATTGTCACATGTATTGGGATACAGTGAAAAGTACTGTTTGATTTATTATTGTCACATGTACTGGGACACCGTGAAAAGTATTGTTTGATTTATTATTGTCACATGTGTTGGGATACAGTGAAAAGTATTGTTTGATTTATTATTGTCACATGTGTTGGGATACAGTGAAAAGTATTGTTTGATTTATTATTGTCACATGTATTGGGACACAGTGAAAAGTATTGTTTGATTTATTATTGTCACATGTACTGGGACACCGTGAAAAGTATTGTTTGATTTATTATTGTCACATGTGTTGGGATACAGTGAAAAGTATTGTTTGAGTTATTATTGTCACATGTATTGGGATACAGTGAAAAGTATTGTTTGATTTATTATTGTCACATGTATTGGGATACAGTGAAAAGTATTGTTTGATTTATTATTGTCACATGTATTGGGATACAGTGAAAAGTATTGTTTGACTTATTATTGTCACATGTACTGGGATACAGTGAAAAGTATTGTTTGATTTATTATTGTCACATGTATTGGGATACAGTGAAAAGTATTGTTTGACTTATTATTGTCACATGTACTGGGATACAGTGAAAAGTATTGTTTGATTTATTATTGTCACATGTACTGGGACACAGTGAAAAGTATTGTTTGACTTATTATTGTCACATGTATTGGGATACAGTGAAAAGTATTGTTTGATTTATTATTGCCACATGTATTGGGATACAGTGAAAAGTATTGTTTGATTTATTATTGTCACATGTATTGGGATACAGTGAAAAGTATTGTTTGATTTATTGTCACATGTATTGGGATACAGTGAAAAGTATTATTTGATTTATTATTGCCATATGTACTGGGATACAGTGAAAAGTATTGTTTCTTGCGCGCTGTACAAAGCATACCATTCATAGAGAAGGAAAGGAGAGGGTGCAGAATGTAGTGTTACAATCATAGCTATATGGTACCATGTTCCCAGTGCATGAGCCTGGGCTTCTAGGTTACGGTAAATCCTGACTTAGCGTTGCTTTGTTCAATGTTGTTTAACAGGTTTGCCATGGGGGAATGAACCTATTGAAAGTCACGATGTTTGCAATTAGGCGGGTCGCTTAACATCGTGTGGTTTTGGGGGCAGCAGTTTGACGCAGGTGGCAAAGGCCTTTGATTGAGGTAAGACTTCTGCCGTTGGCTGGGTAGAAATGTGCAGTGTAAAGTACCTAATTGCTTTGTAGGTGAATTGTGGCACTCACATGATCCAGTCTTGTCATGTTTTTGGAGGACCAGGTGTGGGCTTTTAATGACTATTTTGCATCGGGTGCTGGCAAAGTCAATATTTTGAATTGATTTATTTTTGTCACATGTATTGGGATACAGTATTGTTTCTTACGCGTTACAAAACATACCGTTCATAGAGTACATAGGGGAGAAGGAAAGGAGCGGGTGCAGAATATAGTGTCACAGTTACCCATAGGGTGAAGAGAAAGAAAGCTTAATATGTGATAGGACCATTCAAAAGTCTGATGGCAGCAGGGAAGAAGGGCCGCACGGTGACACAGTGGGTTAGCGCTGCTGCCTGACAGCGCCAGGGACCGGGGTTCAATTCCGGCCTCGGGTCACTGTCTGTGCGGAGTCTGCACGTTCTCCCCGTGTCTGCATGGGTTTCCTCCGGGTGCTATGGTTTCCTCCCACTGTCCAAAGATGTGCGGGTTAGGTTGATTAGCTATGCTAAATTGCCCCTTAGTGTCCAATGATGTGCAGGTTAGGTGGATTGGCCATGCTAAATTGCCCCTAGTGTCAGGGATTAGCAGGGTAAATATGTGGGGTTACGGGAATAGAGCCTGGGTGGAGTTGTGGTCGGTGCAGACCCAATGGGTCAAATGGATTGGTCATATTAAATTGCCCCTTGGTGTGCCAGGATGTGTGGATTATGGGGGTAAATACATAGAGTTATGGGGATAGGTAAGATGCTCTGTCGGAGAGATAGTGTAGATTGATGGACCGAGTAGCCTGCTTCTGCACTGTGGGGATTCTCTGAATACCAACTTAAGCATCTCGTTTCTCCATGCTACTGCCCCAGATCATCCCAACAACCCTGATGATTTACCAGAAAATGTGAAGGAAGCTTTCCTGGCATCCAACAGGACTCCATTACCACAGTCCATGGATCAGGGGACAATAATGACATTCAGGCTTATTTTTCATGTTGTACCCTTCCCCAGCTCATCAAGGAAATAGAATAAGTCAACAAGCGGGTAATTTTGGCATGTCTATAACATCACGGGTATCCATGAGATCGCTGATCCATGGGCTTGTTACAATGTTGTATATGAATGGTGGGTGGCCAAAAGCGGGGCACAAATGTGCCAACAGCCTTAGAGGATTTGATGACCTGGTCCCCAAGGTTGAGCGGCAGGTCGCCATCTCAGCAAAGTCAGTTAGTCATCGAGGTTTACAGCATAGAAACAGGCCCTTCGGTCCAACTTGTCCATGCCACCTCTTTTTTTTAAACCACGAAGTTAATCTCAATTGCCCACGTTTGGCCCATATCCCTCTGTAGCCATCTTACCCATGTAACTCTCTAAACGCTTTTTAAAAGACAAAATTGTATCCGCCTCTACTACCGTCTCTGACAGCTCGTTCCAGACCACCCTCTGTATAAACATAGAGGGCGTTAGCTTTGAAGAGGGGCTGGAATTGCACAAGTGCCACTGAGAAGAATTGTCAGATGAGGATTTAATGCATCTAAAAATATGAGTTGATGAGGAAGATGCACTGTTGCAACACCATCCCCATGAACATTAACAACAATAAGAGCTATCTGATTTATTGAGGAAACATTTGAAATCTTTGCCGAGCACTATCTGAACAGAGAACTCAGCTCCAAAGCCAACATGATGGCCATATGGGCGGCACGGTGGCACAGTGGTTAGCACTGCTGCCTCACAGCGCCAGGGACCCGGGTTCGATTCCCGGCTTGGGTCGCAGGCTGTGCGGAGTTTGCAGGTTCTCTCCGTGTCTGCGTGGGTTTCCTCCGGGTGCTCCGGTTTCCTCCTACAGTCCAAAGATGTGCGGGTTAGGTGGCTTAGCTATGCTAAATTGCCCCTTAGTGTCAGGGGGACTAGCTAGGGTAAATGCACGGGGTTATGCCTGGGTGGGATTGTGGTCGGTGCAGACTCGATGGACCGAATGGCCTCCTGCTGCACTGTAGGATTCGATGATTAACTGGTACAGGGAGATCCACCAACAGGAAGAAAAAGTCTTTGGATACATTTTTCTGGGCCATTGAGAATCGTGCCTTCAGTCCAAAATCAACATCACTCCAACTTCAGTCACCGAGCTTCTCGACGCAAGAAAACACTTGTGTGCATGCTCACTCAGCAAGCCATACAGCTACCCAGCACGGAAACAACCCTTCAGCCCAACTCGTCCATGCTGACCAGGTTTCCTAAACTGGGGCGGCACGGTAGCACAGTGGTTAGCACTGCTGCTTCACAGCTCCAGGGTCCCAGGTTCGATTCCCGGCTTGGGTCACTGTCTGTGTGGAGTTTGCACATTCTCCTCTTGTCTGCGTGGGTTTCCTCCGGGTGCTCCGGTTTCCTCCCACAGTCCAAAGATGTGCGGGTTAGGTTGATTGGCCAGGTTAAAAATTGCTCCTTCGAGTCCTGAGATGTGTAGGTTAGCGGGATTAGAGGGTAAATATGTGGGGGTAGGGGTAGGGCCTGGGTGGGATTGTGGTCGGTGCAGACTCAATGGGCCGAATGGCCTCCTTCTGCACTGTAGGGTTTCTATGATTTCTATGTTCTTAGTCCCATTTGCCTGTGCTTGGCCCATATCCCTCCAGACCTTTCCCATCCATGTACCTATTGATGGTACGGTGGCACAGTGGTTAGCACTGCTGCCTCACAGCGCCAGGGACCCGGGTTCGATTCCCAGCATGGGCCACTATCTGTGTGGAGTCTGCACGTTCTCCCCCGTGTCTGCGTGGGCTTCCTCCGGATGCTCCGGTTTCCTCCCACAGTCCGAAAGATGTGCGGGTTAGGTAGATTGGCTGTGCTAAATTGAACCTCGTGTCAGGGGGGATTAACTGGGTAAATAATAAATGGGGTTACGAGAATAGGGCCTGGGTGGGATTGTGGTCGGCGCAGACTCGATGGGCCGAAAGGCCTCCTTCTGCACTGAAGTTGTCATTGTACCTGCCTCTGATAGCTCATTCCATATACGCACCACCCTCTGTGTGAAAAAGTTACCCCTCAGGTCCCTTTCAAATCTTTCCCCTCTCACCTTAAATCTACACCCTATAGTTTTGGACTTCCCTACCCTGGGGGAAAAGACCGAAGCTATTCACCTCATCTATGCCCCCCCATTTTTATATAGACCTCTACAAGGTCACCCCTCATCCTCCAACGCTCCAGGGAAAAAAAGTCCCAGCCTCTCCTTATAATTCAAACCTTCCAGTCCCGGTAACATCCCTGTAAATCTTTTTTGTTTGACCCTTTCTTGTTTCCTTTAGCAGGGTGAGCAGAATTGTACACAGTGCTCCAAATGTGGCCTCACCAAAGCATTTGAGAAAATGGCTCCTTCGTCACCAAACAGCGGATAAAGTTCTCTTCCAATGAGCTCCCAAAGCACAAGACCCCTCCCACATTTTTTTAAATTCATTCGTGGAACATGGGCGTCGTCGGCTGGGCCAGCATTTATTGGCCATCCCTAGTCGCCCTTGAACTGAATGGCTCACTAGGCCATTTCAGAGGGCAGTTGAGAACCAACCACATTGCTGTGGCTCTGGAGTCACATGTAGGCCAGACCGGGTAAGGATGGCAGATTTCCTTCCCTAAAGGACATCAGTGAACCAGGTAGGTTTTTCCGACAATGGTCTCATGGTCATCAGTAGATTCTTAATTCCAGATAATTCCATCGCTAGTTGCCCTTGGAGAAGGTGGTGATGAGCTGCCTTCTTGAATCACTGCAGTCCATGTGCTGTGGGTTGACCCACAAGGGAGGGAGGGAATTCCAGGATTTTGACCCAGTGACTGTGAAGGAACGCCCGATATATTTCCAAGTCAGGACGGTGAGTGGCTCGGAGGGGAACTTGCAGGTGGTGGTGTTCCCCATCTAACTGCTGCCCCTGTCCTAGATGGAAATGGCCGTGGGTTTGGATCTTTGGTGAATTGCTGCAGTGCATCTTGTAGATGGTCCACACTGCTGCTACTGAGCGTCGGTGGTGGAGGGAGTGAATGTTTGTGGATGGGGTGCCAATCAAACGGGTCTGCTTTGTCCTGGATGGTATTGAGCTTCTTGAGTGTTGTTGGAGCTTCACCCATCCAGGCAAGTGGGGAGTATTCCATCACACTCCTGACTTGCACCTTGCAGATGTTGGACAGGCTTTGGGGGAGTCAGGTGGTGAGTTACTTGCCGCAGTATTCTGGTCTGTGCTTGTGGGCAGTGTTTGTGTGTTAAGTCTTCATTCAGCTGTTCCATCAATCACCTTCCTTCCATCATAAGGTCAGAAGTGAGGATGTTCGCTGATTATGACACAATGTTCAGCACCATTCGGGATTCTGAAGCAGTCCACGTCCAAATCCACTGGCACCCCATCCACCTTCAGCACTCACTCCCTCCACCACCGATGCACAGCGGCAGCAGTGTACCATCTACAAGATGCGCTGCAACAACTTGCCAAAGCTCCCTCAACAACACCTTCCAGATCCTTAATCTCTACCACCTTGTAAGACAAGGGCAGCAGATGCATGGTGAACACCATCACTCTGAAAGTTCCCCTCCAGGCCCCACACTATCCTGACTTGGAAATGTATCACCATTCCTTCACTGCCACTGGGTCCAAATCCTGGAACTCCCCAACAGCACTGTGGGTGTACCCAGGAACGGGGAGAGAAGTCATGCACCCCTGGTGCTTTTCTGTTTCCAAGCTCCTTATCTCCACCACATCCCGCACCCGCCCCCCCCCCCCCCCTTTAGCAAGTTCACCGAACCAGCACGTCTTTCGGACTGTGGGAGAAAACTGGAGCACCCGGAGGAAACCCACGCAGACACGGGGAGAACGTGCAAACTCCACACAGACAGTGACCCAAGCCAGGAATCGAACCCAGGTCCCTGGTGCTGTAACCACGGTGTTGCCCAAGTCTAATGTTCCTCCATGTTTTAATTTGGGACTTTAACTTGGGATTTGGAATTTTAACTTCGGGACTCAGAGCAGACATCAGGAGTGAGTTTAAGCAAGATTACACCCGGGCAGACAATAATTCAAAACAAACCCCTCATGTTCACGATCCCTGGGGAGAGAAAACTGCAGCCAGTGGACTAGGAAACTTCATTTATTTGTGAATTCAAGATTTTGCACAGTGCAGAATGTAAAGATAAAACAATCCTGAAAATTAAAATTATTTTAAGACAATTTGATTTTTAAAAAAAAGCTCGAGCTTTGTCTCATTTGAATGCCGAGGGGTCAGGGAGAAGCTGGTGAAACATAGAGGCCATTTTTGGTTGCTGGTGTTATTGAGAAGCAACAGGTTAGAGAATAAGGGCTGGCTGATCTCACCCGGGCACTGACTACCATCCAGCTCTTTAGTGTCCATTCCCCACGAGATAAGACAGCGAAGGGTTTGCAGATTGGGTTACTGCATGGACAGTGCACAGAGCTAAGCCGGACCTCCGCAATGGCATCAGAGCCCACTGATCAGACCCACTGACCAGGCCAGAGGCCCACTGACTGACCAGGCCTGCGGCCCACTGACCGACCAGACCAGAGGCCCACTGACCGACCAGACCAGAGGCCCACTGACCGACCAGGCCAGAGGCCCACTGACCGATCAGACCAGAGGCTCACTGACCGACCAGACCAGAGGCCCACTGACCGATCAGACCAGAGGCCCACTGACCGACCAGGCCAGAGGCCCACTGACCGACCAGGCCAGAGGCCCACTGACCGATCAGACCAGAGGCCCACTGACCGACCAGACCAGAGGCCCACTGACCGACCAGGCCAGAGACCCACTGACCGACCAGGCCAGAGGCCCACTGACCGATCAGACCAGAGGCCCACTGACCGACCAGACCAGAGGCCCACTGACCGACCAGACCAGAGGCCCACTGACCGACCAGACCAGAGGCCCACTGACCGACCAGACCAGAGGCCCACTGACCGACCAGACCAGAGGCCCACTGACCGACCAGACCAGAGGCCCACTGACCGACCAGGCCAGAGGCCCACTGACCGACCAGACCAGAGGCCCACTGACCGATCAGACCAGAGGCCCACTGACCGACCAGGCCAGAGGCCCACTGACCGACCAGGCCAGAGGCCCACTGACCGATCAGACCAGAGGCCCACTGACCGACCAGACCAGAGGCCCACTGACCGACCAGGCCAGAGACCCACTGACCGACCAGGCCAGAGGCCCACTGACCGATCAGACCAGAGGCCCACTGACCGACCAGACCAGAGGCCCACTGACCGACCAGACCAGAGGCCCACTGACCGACCAGACCAGAGGCCCACTGACCGATCAGACCAGAGGCCCACTGACCGATCAGACCAGAGGCCCACTGACCGATCAGACCAGAGGCCCACTGACCGACCAGACCAGAGGCCCACTGACCGACCAGACCAGAGGCCCACTGATCAGGAATTAGAGGCTCTGACCCATTTTGCTCCATCACATTCCACCCTGAACCAGTGGATTTGGCAGAGTGCGGTTCAAAGATGGGTGAACGGAACGGGAATTAAATAATTTAAAAGGAACAATTTAAAAAGAAATCCAGTTTCGAATACAAAACATTGTTTTCTTCCGTGACTGAGTTTTCTGACAGGCCTGGGTAAAAAGACCTGCGGTCAGATTGGACATCGACCTAGACAGCTTGAATATGAAACAAACTGTTTCTCAGAGTGGGAGCACCAGTTCAGAGCCCGGGATGTAACCAGCATCCATCATCATCAGTGACAGAGTCAGGGAGAGCTGGAGTCCGGAGTGGGGGAGGGGGCAGGGAATGGTCTCATAACTCCTCTCCCCAGCCCAACTCCACTGGCAGCTGCTCACAGACACGAGGGAATGGCCACTGAGCAAGAACAGGAGAGAACGTGGAGTACGATGGCACCAGGGAACACTCGACACACAAGGCAGCGCTCAGAAACCTGGATGGTGAAGAAGTGGGATCTCTGCAGCTGCATGATGTATTCACAACGCCCTCCCCCCCACCTCCCTACAACTAGCCAACAGGCTTCCAAACGCGGGGTTATAGGAGGCAAGAAGTTTTATCTGGTTAACACTGCGGTTAGGGCCGTCAGTGAAGGGTTGGTATTGGTGTCAGGGAATGAGCAAAGTTCCTCAAATACACCGTTTAACAGTGCTTGGCACTGACAAACGAGACAAGCCCAGTGAAACATTGAACCCACGCTCACTCCCGTTCAGCTGCTCAGTTTTATGGCGAACAGTATTTTAGAATAAATCAGTATTTATAAAAAAGCATTGTGAAATATGTTCACATGTCGGCAGAGTAAGTCCCGACAACCTTTCCTGTTCACACTCTCAATTGTCCTGCCGTAGGTCTGTATTCAATCTGTCCCAACCTCCAGAGTTCAGCTACCAGTCTCTTTTACCCTTTCCAGCACACGGCGGCTCAATACTCTGCCAAGGAGACTGGGACTGACCGCTCCACTGTGAGGCCTCAGACTGACCGCTCCACTGAGGCACCTCGGGCTGACCGCTCCGCCGCGAGGCCTCGGGCTGACCGCACCGCCGCGAGGCCTCGGGCTGACCGCTCCGCCGCGAGGCCTCAGACTGACCGCTTCGCCGCGAGGCCTCAGACTGACCGCTCCGCCGCGAGGCCTCGGGCTGACCGCTCCGCCGCGAGGCCTCGGGCTGACCGCTCCGCCGCGAGGCCTCGGGCTGACCGCTCCGCCGCGAGGCCTCGGGCTGACCGCTCCGCCGCGAGGCCTCGGGCTGACCGCTCCGCCGCGAGGCCTCGGGCTGACCGCTCCGCCGCGAGGCCTCGGGCTGACCGCTCCGCCGCGAGGCCTCGGGCTGACCGCTCCGCCGCGAGGCCTCGGGCTGACCGCCCCGCCGTGAGGCCTCGGGCTGACCGCCCCGCCGTGAGGCCTCGGGCTGACCGCCCCATTGAGGCGCCTCGGGCTGACCGCTCCGCCGCGAGGCCTCAGACTGACCGCTCCACCGTGAAGCCTTGGGCTGACCGCTCCGCCGTGATGCCTCGGGCTGACCGCTCCGCCGCTCCGCCTCGGGCTGACCGCTCCGCCGCGAGGCCTCGAGCTGACCGCTCCACCGCGAGGCCTCGGGCTGACCGCTCCACTGAAGCACCTCGGGCTGACCGCTCCACCGTGAGGCCTTGGGCTGACCACTCCGCCGTGAGGCCTCGGGCTGACCGCTCCGCCACAAGGCCTCAGACTGACCACTCCAAGGCGCGATCTCAGACTGACCGCTCCATTGTGAGCCCTTTGACTGACCGACCCACTGCGAGTCCTCAGACTGACCGCTCCGCCGCGAGGCCTCAGACTGACCACTCCGCCGCGAGGCCTCTGGCTGACCGCTCCAAGGTGAGGTCTCAGACTGACCACTCCGCCGCGAGGCCCCTGGCTGACCGCTCCAAGGTGAGGTCTCAGACTGACTGCTCCATTGTGAGGCTTTTGACTGACCGCTCCATCGTGAGGCCTTGAGCTGTCCGCTCCAAGGCGATGTCTCAGACTGACCGCTCCACCGTGAGGCCTCGGGCTGACCGCTCCAAGGTGAGGTCTCAGACTGACTGCTCCGTTGTAAGCCCTTTGACTGACCGCCCCACTGCGAGTCCTCAGACTGACCGCTCCACCGTGAGGCCTTGGGCTGTCCGCTCCACTGTGAGCCTTGAGACTGACTGCTCCGTTGTAAGCCCTTTGACTGACCGCTCCACTGCGAGTCCTCAGACTGACCGCTCCACCGTGAGGGCTCGAGCTTTCCGCTCCAAGGCAATGTCTCAGACTGACCGCTCCACCGTGAGGCCTCGGGCTGACCGCTCCAAGGTGAGGTCTCCGACTGACCGCTCCACCGTGAGGCCTTGGGCTGTCCGCTCCACTGTGAGCCCTGAGACTGACCGCTCCATCGCGACGTCGCAGACTGACCGCCCCACTGCGAGTCCTCTGGCTGACTATCCCTCCGGGACAATTCCGGTCTTCTGGATTCATTGTTGGAATATGTCTTGACATTGCCGTTATACCGCACCGTATGGTCAGTTCCAATCCTGTGTCCTTTGGGATGCTGCACATAGGGATGAGCAGACTGTCCTGCTGGGCAAGTTGACTGGCTGAACTCACGGTAGCCATTGCGAGAGGGATATTTCCCCGGGTATGGTCTGCAAGACAAACGTGACTGCGTTATTCACAGGTTGCAGCACCATGCGAATTAATTCCTGTATTTCATACACTCTGCAGAATACGGCACCATGTATGCCCAGATGTAACATACAAGTCAACATTACCAACATAGGCAAACCAACGCCACCCCATTTAAAATCTGTCAGCTGCCTGTAAACGGCCAAAGGCAGTTACTGTTATGCAGATAAATATTCTGCACTAATAAAGACCCCACAAATCTCACCGACAAATGGCCAGTTCAATTATTTTAATTGACCTTCTGACAGTGCGGCACTCCCTCAGTACTGACCCTCTGACAGTGCCGCACTCCCTCAGTACTGACCCTCTGACAGTGCGGCACTCCCTCAGTACTGACCCTCTGACAGTGCAACACTCCCTCAGCCCTGACCCTCTGAGAGTGCAGCACTCCCTCAGCACTGATCCACTGACAGTGCGGCGCTCCCTCAGTACTGACCCTCTGACAGTGCAGCACTCCCTCAGCACTGATCCACTGACAGTGCGGCACTCCCTCACTGTTCTCATCTGTACCAGTGGGCTTCTTTGAGAGTTTGCTCTAATTCCTCCGACAATGCAATTCAGTACCATATGTGTGACAGTACAGTTCCCCCTCAGCGCTGCTCCTCTCACAGTAGAGAGAGGGGGAGGGGAGGATGAGCATAATAACGCTGCTGTTATGTTTATGTTAACTTGGTTACTGAGTCATTCTGTTAAAAACAAGCTCTCACTCACTCCGCTCCCTCCCTGACCCCCTCACCTCACTCCCCTCCCTCCCTGACGCCCTCACTCCCCTCCCTGACCCGACTCCTCCCCCATCACTGACCCACCCGCTCTCGACCTTTCGCCTTTGCGGACCCTCCCACTCACGGTGAGGGAGTGGTGGGCAGAATTGGCAAGTGGGATGAGGGGGGATTGAGGAGGTTGTGAATCAGCAGAGGTGGCAAGCTACAGGCAGGTGGTCGTGAACAGGAGGTGAGCGAGTTATTGACAGTTGGCAAGGGGATTTTTGGGCCATTTAGGTTCAAAGCATCGAAAAGGTTTTGAATGTATAATGTTCAGGTGCCTTATTACATGGAAAAGTGATTGGTCTGCAACATGCATTTTGTTGGAAAACATTTGGGTGTTAAACGCAGGCTCGCTGCATCTGGGAGAGAACAGCTGCTGTTTAAATAACAGAAATGACACTCCTTTCCCCTCGACAGTGGGACACAATATCAAGCAGGTGTTATTCCTGCACATGCCACTGAAAGGGACAACAAACAGATGGATACGCAGGAGACTGCAGCGTCCCTGTGGGATGTTAGACACTCCCACCTTACTGCAGGTCTGGCCTGCGCCTCGCAGCTAACTGCATAACAAGAGGCACGCGACACACTGCGGCAGCTGAGGGACCATCGTCCCCGTGAAGGAATCACACAACAGGCTGCAAGCCAAAGGGGGAGCCACAAACTTGGCCCATTCTGGAGTGGGACACCCAAGTCAAGGCAGCTGCTCCAAGTCAGACAGAAATGGCTCACAAACATGCCTGAACGCTCCCTGTACACTTCACCCAACACGCTGGAGTGCGCTTAACGTAACAACAGAATACTACACCTCAAAACACAGATGCAGGCCATTTGGCCCAGCCAGTCCATGCTAGTATTTACCAACCAGGCACCCTCTTCCCTCAATCATCTGCCTTGTCTATTGTTCAGCATTGTGGTGGCAATGTGAGATGTAGCAGGATTCCGACCATCACCGGGAAGAAGAGGGAAATTGGGGGATCTCACAGAAACTTATAACATTCTAACAGGGTTAGACAGGCTAGATTCAGAAAGAATGTTCCCGATGGTGGGGGGAGTCCTGGACTAGGGGGTCATAGTTTGAGGATAAGGGGTAAACCTTTTAGAACTGAGGTGAGGAGAAATGTCTTCACCCAGAGGGTGGTGAATGTGTGGAATTCACTCCCACAGAAAGTATCGAGGCCAAAACATTGTGTGATTTGAAGAAGAAATTAGATGTCGCTCTTGGGGCTAAAGGGATCAAGGGATATGGAGGGGAGGATCAGGATATTGAATTTGATGATCAGCCGTGATCAAAACGAGTGGCGGAGCAGGCTCGAGGGGCCGAATGGCCTCCTCCTGCTCCTTGTGGCTATGTGACAAACAATCGGGAATGTGTACTCCGTCTGGTCGGACAGTTTGAGGATTTCACACCTGAGCTAACAACACATCAACTCGGGGGGGGGGGGGGGTCATCAGGTGTCAACAAATGGAATGACCGCGCACTCTTACGCACCTCTCTCGCTGCTTGAACATGGCCTGCTGGCTGTGTGGCTCCTTCTGCTTCTTAACTGGGCACGGAGCGGGTACATCACTTCCCTTGTTGCTGCAGAGGAGAGGAAGTGAGACACAGAAGCAAGTTGAGCTGACGTATCTTCTCAGTGTCAAATACAGAGCAACGGGGAACGAAGGAATCTATTTAAAAGGCAGGGGGTTTAAAATCCACAAAGCCCTCCAGGGTGCAGACTCGCATTCAAGGAACTGTTTGAGCGTACACTCCCAACACAAACTCGATGGGCAAGAGCTGAGTACGGCAAGAGTTTTTCTTTCATTCATTCGTGGGACATGGGCGTCGCTGGATGGCCAGCATTTATTGCCCAACCCTAGTTGCCCGAGGGCAGTTGAGAGTCAACCACATTGCTGTGACTCTGGAGTCACATGTAGGCCAGACCGGGTAAGGACGGCAGATTTCCTATCCGAAAGGACATTAGTGAACCAGATGGGTTTTTCCAACAATGATTTCATGGTCATCAGTAGATTCTTAATTCCAGATTTTTTTTTAAATAATCGAATTCAAATTCCACCACCTGCCGTGGCAGGATTCGAACCCGGGTCCCCAGAACATTAGCTGAGTTTCCAGATTAATAGTCTAGCGATATGGGTGGCATGGCGGCACAGTGGTTAGCACTGCTGCCTCACGACAACGCAGAATCGCTGAGCAGAAACTGATAGCCAAGTTCCGCATACATGAGGACGGCCTCAACCGGGATCTTGGGTTCATGTCACACTATCTGTAACCCCCACGACTTGCCTGGGCTTGCAAAATCTCACTAACTGTCCTGGCTGGAGACAATACACATCTCTTTAACCTGTGATTAACCCTCTCTCCACTCACATTGTCTGTACCTTTAAGATTTGATTACCTGTAAAGACTTGCATTCCAATCATTATCTTGTAAATTGAGTTTGTGTCTTTATATGCCTGTTTGTAAACACAAGTCCTCGCTCACCTGATGAAGGAGCAACTCTCCGAAAGCTTTGCTACCAACTAAACCTGTTGGACTTTAACCTGGTGTTGTGAGACTTCTTACTATGCCTCACAGCGCCAAGGATCCAGGTTCAATTCCTGGCCTTGGGTCAGTGTGTGTGTGGTTTCCTCCGGGTGCTCCAGTTTCCTCTCTCAGTCCAAAGATGTGCGGGTTAGGTGGATTGGCTATGCTAAATTGACCCTTAGTGTCAGGGAGCTTAGCAGGGTAAATGTATGGGGATAGGCCCTGGGTGGGATTGTGGTTGGTGCAGACTCGATGGGCCAAATGGCCTCCTTCTGCACTGGAGGATTCTATGATTCCATGATAATATCACTAGGTCATCGCTTCCCCACATAAAGTGAGTGAGTGAATCTGGGTGAGAAGCAGACTGCAACTTTGCCACTGCCCTTACAGACACTGGAAAAGTTCAAGCGCTGGTTATCAAACCCTCAATTCAGTTTGGTGCTGAGTCTGTGAGCCTTACCTCTTGCGTGGCCCCTGCAGTAGGTCCTGTACGTAGTTTGGCCTTTCTATCGGATGTCCTCTGGATTTATTGAACACTGGAGAGAAAGCAGCAAAGGTTAAGAGGTTGTGAAAGCAGCAATCAGTGTAACAGCCACGACCAGCGTGAAAAACAGGAGCTTACAATTGATTGCATCGCGAGGCTCCATCCCATCCACATCGATCAGGTACCTGAAACAAAGCAGAGAGAGAGAGAGGGGGGTTGGTAAGAGGATAGCACACAGGAACACTGGGTCCGAGACAGGAGGACCTACGTTCCAATCCCACTCCGTGTTTCAAGCATGAAACGGAGTGCAGTACTGAGGGAGCGCTGGCCTGTCAGACAGGCCATTAAACCGAGGTCCTCGTCTGCCTTCTCCAGATGAGGGAGAAGGTTCCAGATTTTCACTACCTTGTGCGTGAAGACGTACTTCCCGATTTCGTGGGGTGGCACAGGGGTTAGCACTGCTGCCTCACAGCGCCAGGGACCCGGGTTCGATTCCCGGCTTGGGTAACTGTGCGGAATCTGCACGTTCTCCCCGTGTCTGCGCAGGTTTCCTCCGGGTGCTCCGGTTTCCTCCCACGGTCCGAAAGATGTGGGAGGAAACCGTAGGGTGATTGGCCATGCTAAATTGCACCTTGGTGTCCCGGGATGCGTAGGTTAGAGGGATTTGCGGGATAAATATGTGGAGTTACGGGGACAGGGCCTGGGTGGGACTGTTGTCGGTGCAGGCTTGATGGGCCGAATGGCCTCCTTCTGTGTTATCGGGATTCTATGATGATTCGATGATGAAAGATCCCAGGGCACCATTTTGCAGAGGAGTGGGGGGGACTTCTCCCCTGAGTCCTGGCCAACATTCATCCCTGATGCAACGTCAGAAAAAACAGAGCAACTCGTTATTTTCACATTGCGGCTTGCGGGAGCTGTCTCTGCTCAAACTGACCGCCACGTTTCCCACAAAATACAGCAGTGCAGACACCGTACTGTCCTGCACTGCGTGTAAAGCATCTGGAGCATTTTGAGGTTGCGAAAGGCACTCCAGAAATGTGCGCCTTTCTCCCAATCACTAACACAACCAACGCTGTCACTGGATCACTGAGACCACACATTCAGATATCTGGAGAGAAAAACACACAGAAGCCAAACTCAGTTGTGTACATGTCTCATCAGTATCCTTTAACACTGCTAATTCATCCTCTCCCAGTGTTGCTCTCTCTACACACGAGGCTCCAGTTTGCAACAACAAGAGTGTGGAATTGTACAGCCGACGGGTTAACAGTTCCAGGGGGACTGAGCGTATACTGTGACACTATAATTACTGGAAGCCAGTCCCCAAGACACTGGAGGGGAATGCGTCAGAATTACTCGGGAACATGTTTGAACAGGCACTGCCGTGAAATGTTTCCTGTGTGAACGCACTATATTCTGGTCTTAGCTCGAAGACGACTGCACGGTTAGCGTTGCCTGCGAGGATCCAGTCTCACTCACACGAACTGCAACATCACACCAAGAGATAGCTCTCGGACTAAACTGACTGAGAAATTCTCCAAAAGTACAACTCAGCACACTCTCTAATTATTCAGGCAAAGTGTGGAATCCTTCAGAGGTACCACACCCAGAGTCTCTTTCCCGATGGAACAATGAGTTAATCCAGAGATGGGAAACGTCTGCCAAGCAATCGATGGCCTGGAGCGACTTAGAATAGAATCATAGAATCCCTACAGTGCGGAAGGAGGCCTTTCGGTCCATTGAGACTGTACCAGCAACAATCCCACCCAATCCCCCTAACCCCACATATTTACCCGACTAATCCCCATGCACTCGGGGGCAATTTAGCATGGCCAATCAACCTAACCCGCACATCTTTGGAGTGTGGGAGGAAACCGGAGCACCCGGAGGAAACCCACGCAGACACGGGGAGAACGTGCAGATTCCACACAGACAGTGACCCGAGGTCAGGAATCAAACCCAGGTCCCTGGCAATATGAAGGAGCAGTGCCAAGCAGCGTGCCGCCGTGCCGTGGGGTTAGTGACTCAGTTGGAAGAAAGGGTACAGACAGAGGAGCGACAGCTCCCCTGGATGAAAGAGGGGGAGTGTGACGGGGAACAGTCCCCGATTAATGATCACACAGGAAAGTGCAGGTTAGAGATCTGAACGGGATTTGGGTGCCTAAACTTCAATCGCACGTAGAGATTCACTTCCAAAGAATCAAAGCCTACAGGAGAGGAGGGTAGGTAATGGTCGAGTTGTAACCAGCTCAATGAACTCTCAAAAGCACAGGGGAAGTGGGGGCTGCTGTCTCTTAACACCCAATAGCAACTACCTCTGTTTAGTGGGTCAGGGGGGCTGAAGCTCCCTCTTGCAAAATCAAGACGGGGGAAGACAAACAGTTTTGCTCAACCACTTCCTCTCTGTTCATGGGCATTATGGGGGCAGCACGGTGGCACAGTGGTTAGCGCTGCTGCCTCACAGCGCCAGGGACCTGGGTTTGATTCCCGGCTTGGGTCACTGTCTGTGTGGAGTCAGCACGTTCTCACCGTGTCTGCGTGGGTTTCCTCCGGGTGCTCCGGTTTCCTCTCTCAGTCCAAAAATGTGCGGGTTAGGTTGATTGGCCTTGATAAATTGCCCCTTAGTGTCAGGGGGACTAGCTAGGGTAAATGCGTGGGGTTATGGGGATAGGGCTGGGTGGGACTGTGAACGGTGCAGACTCGATGGGCCGAATGGCCTCCTTCTGCACTGTAGGGATTCTGTGATTAATTATTAATACAGCCGATACATACCTGCAAATTAGATAGCCAGTTCGGTTAACTCCATGAGTGCAGTGAACTCCAACAAGGTTATCTACAAGTAGAGGCACAAAGAGAAAAGTTCAACACACAGCTTAAAGCTCCATCCCAGCAACTGAAAGTCCAGGAAGTGCCGGCAAACAGCCAAAATCTCTTGATATGTTAACATTCGACTCAACGCAGAATGTCTCAGCGGCTTAATCAAGGAAACACTGCCAGAGGGTCAGTGCTGAGGGAGTGCTGCTCTGCCAGAGGGTCAGTACTGAGAGAGTGTTGCACTGCCAAAGGGTCAGTACTGAGGGAGTGCTGCACTGTCAGGGGGTCAGTACTGAGGGAGTGCCGCACTGTCAGAGGGTCAGTACTGAGGGAGTGCCGCACTGTCAGAGGATCAGTGCTGAGAGAGTGTTGCACTGCCAAAGGGTCAGTGCTGAGGGAGTGCCGCACTGTCAGAGGGTCAGTACTGAGAGAGTGTTGCACTGCCAAAGGGTCAGTGCTGAGGGAGTGCCGCACTGTCAGAGGGTCAGTACTGAGGGAGTGCTGCACTGTCAGGGGGTCAGTACTGAGCGAGTGCCGCACTGTCAGAGGGTCAGTACTGAGGGAGTGCCGCACTGTCAGAGGGTCAGTGCTGAGGGAGCGCTGCACTGCCAGAGGGTCAGTACTGAGGGAGTGCTGCACTGCCAGAGGGTCAGTACTGAGGGAGTGCTGCACTGCCAGAGGATCAGTACTGAGGGAGTGCTGCACTGTCAGAGGGTCAGTACTGAGGGAGTGCTGCACTGCCAGAGGATCAGTACTAAGGGCGTGTTGCACTGCAAGTCCCCTTACCATAAAAGCAAATGTTCTATTTGCCTTCCTAATTATTTGCTGTATCTGCACGTAAACCTTTTTGCGATTCACATACGAGGACACCCAGGTCCCTCCGTACCACAGCATTGTGTAATCTCCATTACAATAACATTCTCCTTCTTATTCTCCTGACCCAAGTGGATAACCTCACACTTTCCTGCATTAAACTCCATTTATAAAGTTTTGCCCACTTACTTAACGTCTGTAATTCCCCTGGCAAACTCTCTACTTGCTTGCTGCTTGCCTGTGATAGGATCATCAGTAAATTTGGCAACCAACTTATCCAAGTCATTAACATAGATTGTCAATAGTTGAAGCCTCAGCACTGATCCTTGCGGCATCGACTGATTTCAGAATTGTTACAGCACAGTCGGCTTGTCATGTCTGCACTGGCTCCCTTTCGGGGCAAGCTACCTCATGCCACTCTCTTACCTACTTTCTTTTCATAGAAAATCATAGAAACCCTACAGTGCAGAAGGAGGCCATTCGGCCCATCGAGTCTGCACCGACCACAATCCCACCCAGGCCCTCCCCCCACATATTTACCCACTAATCCCGCTAACCTACGCATCTCAGCGGCAATTTTTAACCTGGCCAATCAACCTAACCCGCACATCTTTGGACTGTGGGAGGAAACCGGAGCACCCGGAGGAAACCCACGAGGAGAATGTGCAAACTCCACACAGACAGTGACCCGAGCCGGGAATCGAATCCGGGACCCTGGAGCTGTGAAGCAGCAGTGCTAACCACTGTGCTACCGTGCCGCCCAGTTCAGGCAGTCCAGTTCCCTCTTGAATGCTTCAACTGAGTCTGCCCCTTTTCCTACATTAGGGCAAGCTTACCATTGTTCACGTTGCCCGACAGGAAGCTTTGTACAGCTTTTTTGAATGAGAGAATGTTTTTCGCACTTGGCACTTCATGTCCGGCAGTGAAAATCTTCTCATAGACCAAACCCTCCGGCAACTCCTACAACCACAGAGATTAAATTGATAAGTTAACTGGCACAGCAACAGGGTGTGCGCCTGTGGAGACAGATTCAGTGCGGTTATGATCCAACACTGGCGTCCCTGCAGGCTGTCCGATGCATTTGCAGTCCCTTCCCCCCACTCTACCCAATGTCCACCCCAATTACCAGTTCAGAACCACACACACACGAGAACTGTACAGCTAAATGTTCACATTTCAAACTTCACACAGCCATCATTACACTTCAGTGAGAATCCTGCTCACAGTGCTGGCTGTCTCTGTGCTCCTGGCTTCTCTAATCTAATTACCTTCTGCCCCACGAACCCGACCGACAATATAATCATCCCCCTCCCCGCAGTCTTGCACACTTCCCGGTGAAGATGGAGACTACAGTTTTGCTGGAGACAATGCCAACCATCTATCCTTCATTGAAGTGCAAAAGGAGGCCAATCGGCCCATCGAGTCTGCACCGACCACAATCCCACCCAGGCACTATCCCCACCATCTCACGTGTTTACTCTGCTAATCCCCCTGACACTAAGGGGTTAATTTAGCACGGCCAATCAACCTAACCTGCACATCTTTGGACTGTGGGAGGAAACTGGAGCACCCGGAGGAAACCCACGCAGACACGGGGAGAACGTGCAGACTCCGCACAGACAGTAACCCAGGGCCAGAATTGAACCCGGGTCCCTGGCGCTGTGAGGCAGCAGTGCTAACCACTGTGCCACCCCCGACCCACAACTTTCCAGAAATAATGTTAAAATTGCCGCAGTATTTGGGACCCCCCCTCCCCAATTTCGAAGCAATACAGTTATAAAAGCAAGGAGTGCCATTTCCGACGCCAAGATAGAACCGTAACCCTGGTGTGCAGCCCGACTAAGACGTTGGTCAGTAAAACCTCAACAGGAGACAAAAGTCCCGTGCGTGAATCGTAACTGTGTCTGCCACCCCTTGCCCCCACAGTCAGAGTTACCTTGGGGTCATAATAACGCTTTGTAAAGGTGAGGTCGATGATTTTCCCCAACTCATCTTTCTGCTCCTTGATCTGTCTCAGGAGGTCAGTCGGTGAGAAGAATTGATCCGGTTGCAGCTGTCTTTCGAAAATCTGAAGCAAACATACATCACGGAGATGGAGATAAAAGGGCAGGAGGAGGTCACAAAGAAAATGAGCAATAAGACCATAAGACATTCGGAGCAGAATTAGGCCACTCGGCCCATCGAGTCTGCTCCGCCATTCAATCATGGCTGATATTTTTCTCATCCCCATTCTCCTGCCTTTTCCCCATAACCCCTGGTCCTCTTATTAATCAAGAACTTATCTATCGCTGTCTTAAAGACACTCAATGACCCGGCCTCCACAGCCTTCTGCGGCAAAGAGTTCCACAGATTCACCACTCTCTGGCTGAAGAAATTCCACCTCATCTCTGTTTTAAAGGATCGTCCCTTTAGTCTGAGGTTGTGCCCTCTGGTTCTAGTTTTTCCTACTAGTGGAAACATCCTCTCCATGTCCATTCTATCCAGGCCTCGCAGTATCCTGTAAGTTTTAATAAGATCCCCCCTCATCCTTCTAAACTCCAACGAGTACAGACCCAGAATCCTCAACCATTCCTCATACGACAAGCTCTTCATTCCAGGGATCATTCTTGTGAGCCTCCTCTGGACCCTTTCCAAGGCAGGCACATCCTTCCTGAGATTCGGGGCCCAACGCTGCTCACAATACTCCAAATAGGGTCTGACCAGAGCAGAAGTGGCCCATTGGGCCTCTGGTGCTTTCCCCCAACATCACGGCTGAACCAACTGTGGTCTCAACCTCACCCTATGAACCTTGACCCACTTGCCGATCAAAAATCTGTCGAACTCAGTCTTGAAGCAGATTCAATAACCAGCCTCCACTACTCTCTGGGGCAACAATTCCAAAGATTAACAACCCTCGGAGAGGAAAGTCCTTCGCTCTATTCTTATTTTGAAACTGTGCCTCCTTTGGTTGTGGAATCCCTCACGAGGGGAAACATGCACCTGTTAAATCGACTCAGAATCTTATACATTGCGATAAGACCATCTCTCCCCCCAGGCTCCAGTGGGTTTCGACCCAACCTGTTCAATCTTTCTTCACAAAAGAAAGTCCTTCATCCCAGGAATCAACCCCGTAAACCTTCTCTGAACTGTCTCCAATGCAAGTTACGTCCCTGCTTCAGTGAGGAGACCAAAACCGTACACAGAGCCGCAGCTTTAAAGATTTTAAGGGCTTGCGAATGAGTTGGAGTCAGAGTGCTCTTCACAACAAGGGTAGTGAAAGAATGGTTATGGAAACCTTGGAGTGCAAGAGAGGTATGTTTAGAGGTTGTGTACCTGTACACCCAGATCCCTTTGCCTATCAATACTCTTGAAGGTTATGCCCTTGTTGATCAAAAATCTGTCTAATTCAGCTTTGAATAAATTCAATGACCCACCCTCCACTGCTCCATGGAAGAGAATGCCAGAAACTCGTGACCCTCAGAGGGAAAAAAACTCTCCTCAGCTTCATAGGTACTCACTTCCTTTTTAATGTACTTTCAGAAATTGTTTAGCCTCTCGAACCCTTCAACTGAATCACAGCCGTTCTGTGACCTCGCTCCGTATATCTTTATACTTTTGGGAACAAACATCTACCCATCTCGAGTTTAAAATGATCGAGTGTCAACTGCCGCTTGTGGGAGAGAGTTCCAAACTTCTACAACTTTTCGCATGTTGAAGTGTTTCCTAATTTCACGACTGAAAGAATCTAGCTCTGATGTTTAGACCATGCCCCTAAGTCAAGATGTTCCCCAACCAGCAGAAATAGTTTCTCTCCGTCCACTCTATCCACTTCCTTTAATATAGTGAAAACAGATGCACCATAGAAAGCATTCTTTCCGAATGTATCACAGCTCCTGCTCTGCCCAAAACCGCAAGAAGCTACAAAGTGTGGTGAACATAGCCCAATCGATCACACAAATCAGTCTCTGTCTACAGACAGAAAAGCAGCCAGCATAATTACGCACCACGGACATTCTCTCTTCCACCTTCTTCCGTCGGGAAAAAGGTACAAAAGTCGGAGATCGCGTACCCCAACCGACTCAAGAACAGCTTCTTCCCTGCTGCCGTCAGACTTTTGAATGGACCTGCCACATATGAAGCTGATCATTCTCGGCACCCGAGCTGTGACTGTAACACGAGCACAAGAAACAGGGGCAGGATTTTCCAGCCGGGCTCACCCCGAGACTGGAAAATCCTGCCCGAGCTCAACTGACCTTTCCATGGTCCACACCCCTGGCCTGCTTCGATTCCCGCAGAGAGCGGGACAGTATCAGTCACCCCATGATATTTTTTGCTCTATCCTAATAAATGTTACAATAATAAATCAAATCAGATTTTGATCCAATCACCCCTTGGTCTTCTCAATTCTAGGGACTACTGCCCTCGCTTGTGGAACCCGTCCTTATGATTTAATCCTTGGAATCTGGGTATCGCGTTGATAAATCTGCAGTTCCTCCGAGACTAATATATCCTTCCTGAGTTGTGGTGCCCAGAACAGTTGCCAGGTATGGTCTAACTAGGTCTTCGAAGGATTTTTTTGATTGGATTTGATTTATTATTGTCACATGTATTGGGATACAGTGAAAAGTATTGTTTGATTTATTATTGTTACATGTATTGGGATACAGTGAAAAGTATTGTTTGATTTATTATTGTCACATGTATTGGGATACAGGGAAAAGTATTGTTTCTTGCGAGCTGTACAGACAAAGCATGCCGTTCATAGAGAAGGAAAGGAAAGAGTGCAGAATGTAGCATTACAGTCATAGCTAGAGTGTAGAGAAAGATCAATTTAATATATTTTGATTTGATTTATCATTGTTACATGTACTGGGATAAAGTGAAAAGTATTGTTTCTTGCACGCGAAACAGACAAAGCATACCGTACATAGAGTACACAGTAAATAGTCTCACAACACCAGGTTTAAGTCCAACAGGTTAATTTGGTAGCACGAGCTTTCGGAGCACTGCCCCTTCATCAGGTGAGTCACAGGGGAGAAGGAAAGGAGAGGGTGCAGAATGTAGTGTTAGTCATAACTAGGGTGTCGAAAAAGATCAACTTAATATTTGATTTGATTTATTGTCACATGTATTGGGACACAGTGAAAAGTATTGTTTCTTGCGAGCTATACAGACAAAGCATACCATTCATCGAGAAGGAAAGGAGAGAGTGCAGAATGTAGTGTTACAGTCATAGCTAGAGTGCAGAGAAAGATCAACTTAATATTTGATTTATTATGGTCACATGTATTGGGATACAGTGAAAAGTATTGTTTGATTTATTGTCACATATATTGGGATACAGTGAAAAGTATTGTTTCTTGCGAGCTATACAGACAAAGCATACCGTTCATAGAGAATGAAACGAGAGAGTGCAGAATGTAGTGTTACAGTCATAGCTCGGGTGTAGAGAAAGATCAGCTTAATATTTGATTTGATTTATTATTGCCACATATATTGGGATAGAGTGAAAAGTATTGTTTGATTTATTATTGTCACATGTATTGGGCCACAGTAAAAAGTATTGTTTCTTGCGTGCTATACAGACAAAGCATACCATTCATAGAGAAGGAAAGGAGAGAGTGCAGAATGTAGTGTTACAGTCATAGCTAGGGTGCAGAAAAAGATCAACTTAATATTTGATTTGATTTATTATTGTCACATATTATTGTCACATGTATTGGGATAGAGTGAAAAGTATTGTTCCTTGCGAGCTATACAGACAAAACATACCATTCATCTCATAGAAATTCTACAGTGCAGAAAGTGGCCATTGGGCCCATCGAAACTGCACCGACCACAATCCCACCCAGGCCCTACCCCCATATCCCTACATATTTATCCACTAATCCCTCTAACCTACGCATCTCAGGACACTAAGGGACAATTTCAGCATGGCCAATCACCCTAACATGCACATTTTGGACTGTGGGAGGAAACCCACGCAGACACGAGGAGAATGTGCAAACTCCACACAGACAGTGACCCGAGCCGGGAATCGAACCCAGGTCCCTGGAGCTGTGAAGCAGCAGTGCTAATTACTGTGCTACCGTGCCGCCCATTCATAGAGAAGGAAAGGAGTGCAGAATGTAGTGTTACAGTCATAGCTCGGGTGCAGAGAAAGATCAGCTTAATATTTGATTTATTATTGTCACATGTATTGGGATAGAGTGAAAAGTATTGTTTCTTACGCACTGTACAGACAAAGCATACCATTCATAGAGTACATAGTGGAGAAGATACAGTGTTTAGTGTTGCAGAATGATTTGTACTTTAAATGTGAAGGCCAGGATTCTGTACCTTTTTCAATGGGACTTTAAATGCGATGAACCTGGTCCCAGGGAGCCGGAGTCCCAAAGCAGAATAGTTCTGCCACCTGCAGAGGGAAAGGAGAGCACATTAGACACTGCGTGCTGCCCAGGTCCAAAATTACCCTCCCCGCTGGAGCCCAGGCCCAAAACTACCCTCGCTGCTGGAGCCCAGGCCTCACCTGTCCGGGATCTTGTTCTTGCTCATGGCTTCGTTCAGGTTCTCGCCGCCGCCGCCGCCGCCGCCGCCGCCTCTCCGCTCGCCGCCGCCCCAGAAGCGCCTCCCGCTACCCACCGCCGACAGCAGGCCCAAACCCCGGCGCCCGGCTCCAATCATTGCGCAAGCGCAACCCGCCTGTGGGTGTTGGCGGGTGGGGCGAGGGAGGAAAGGCTCCATTTCGCAACCATCTTTGTGAGGGGCAGAGTAACTGTCAACTATGGTGGGGTGGAGACAGGTGTCCTCCATCTTTGTGAGGGGCAGAGGAACTGTCAACTATGGTGGGGGAGACAGGTGACCTCCATCTTTGTGAGGGGGGAAACGGACAGCCGTCGCCATCTTTGCGGGGGCGGGGGGTGGAAATTGTGCCGCCGCCATCTTTGTAAGGGGCAGAGAAACGGGGAGAAGGGATTGACCGCCATCTTTGTGAGAGGTAAATGTTTTATGAGGAGGTGGAGGCGCTGCTGCCATTTTTGTACGAGATCACTGGACAGCCACCGTCACGTTTGCATGGGGAGACGCACCCAATGGCATCTTTGTGCCGGGCAAACGGGCGGCCGTAACGTTTACGATACGTAAATGGTATCGCCGCCAACTTTATGCTGTGGTGGGGGGCGGCGGGGAGGAAGAAGAAAATTGACTGTCGCCATCTTTGTGCGGGGCAATGTATGTGCGGGACAATGTATGCCCGCCATTGTTGTGCGGGACAATGTATGCCCGCCATTGTTGTGCGGGGCAAATGGGTGGCCGCCATGTTAGTGCAGGGCGACGCTGCCGCCATCTTTGTCAGAGGGGAAGGCAAAGCCACCAAGGTGTGTGGGCCCGGGCTCTTCTTCCCTTTGCGTCCATTCCAATCATACTCAACTCCATGAAGTCCAACTACATTATTTATAGATTTTAAAATCATTATCCTCGCCTATAAATGGCGCCTTTGTGCAGCAGGGTCAGTTGCACGTTGCTGGTGCAGAGGCAGAGCTCTGACAGGCGCCATAGAAATGCAAGTGTTCAAATTCCCTGTGTGTGTGTGTACAGGAGGCTGGGGAAATGAGATATAGAATGAAATATTTTTCTATTTATATATTTTTTATGATTGCAGAGTGTGTTTTCTCTCTCTCAGTTGCTCTTGTTTTTTTTTGGTACAGACAGGAGTCTGGAAGATGTCTGGACAGTACAGGTGTCCAGAATGTGGCTCCTCTCAGGTGGAAGAGGATTCCCATTACAGCCAGAACCACCTGGTGTGCACTGACTGTGGCTTCCTACTGACTGAGGGACTCCTCACAACCACACGCTCCGAGGAATCTTTCTCCCAAGGTACAGGAAAAAAACCCTCATTTCTCTTTGGAGTGACCCTTCTCCGAAATTACTGTGGTATTTCCTCTGGCTTCGACGGGGTGGCACAGTGGTTAGCACCGCTGCCTCACAGTGCCAGGGGACCAGGTTCGATTCCCGGCTTGGGATCACCGTCTGTGCGGAGTCTCCCCGTGTCTCCGCTGGGTGCTCCAGCTTCCTCCCACAGTCCGAAAGACGTACTGATTAGGTGCTAAATTCTCCTTCCGTGTAACCCGAACAGGTGCCGGAGTGTGGCGACGAGGGGATTTGCACAGTAACTTCATTGCATTAATGTAAACCCACTTGTGACACTAATAAATAAACTTAATGCATAAAAGTAGAACGTGTCCCAGAACTGGGTGTGCGCTGGCATCTTGTCATTATCACATCTCATGTCAGTGCCCCTGAACTTAGCTGGGATGTGGAAGATTTGCTCCTGTTTCTTTCTGCTCCTGGTTACTCACCATGGAAGGTATCTCTTGCCTCCATCTTGAGCTAACCTCCTGACGTGAAACCGGTAAGACTTGGGAAATGACTGGTACTGGTCCATCGTGTAGTTGCATTTTAAGATATACAGGATCTGTTCAGACCACCATTCATTTACAAGGTTTTGTGTGCATTTAGAGTTTTACTGCACAGGAAGAGGCCCTTTGGCCCATTACGTCCGTGCTGGCCATCAAATACCTATCTATTTTGACCCCATTTTCCAGCTCTTGGTCTGTATCCTTGTATGTTGTGGTGGCGTTTCAAGTGCCCGTTTAAAAACTTCTTAAATGTTGTGAGAGTTCCCTTTCAGGCAGTGAGTTCCAGATTCCCACCACCCTTTTGGGTTAAAAAGTTTTTCCTTGCATCTCCTTTAAACCTCCTGCCCTTAACTTTAAATCTGGTTATTGACTCCTCTGCTAAGGGGAAAAGTTTCTTCCTATTTTCTTTCTCTAACTGTTTTGCCACCCACTGGGTGGCACAGTGGTTAGCACGGCTGCCTCACAGCGCCAGGGACCCGGGTTCCATTCCTGGCTTGGATCACTGTCTATGCAGAGTTTGCACGTTCTCCCCGTGTCTATGTGGGTTTCCTCCGGGTGCCCCGGTTTCCTCCGTTTGGAAGACATGCTGGTTCGATGCATTGGCCATGCTAAATTCTCCCTCAGTGTACCCGAACAGGCGCCGGAGTGTGGCGACCAGGGGATTTTCACAGTAATTTTATGTAGTGTTAATGTAAGCCTACTTGTGACACTAATAAATAAACTACAACTTCAACTTCACGTTTTTAGGTGACCAGATCACCAACAACCTGTCCTGGTCCCCCCCCCCCCGCCATGCTGACACTATAGTTAAGAAAGCCCACCAACGCCTCTATTTTCTCAGAAGACTAAGGAAATCTGGCATGTCATCTACGACTCTGTCCAACATTTACAGATGCACCATAGAAAGCATTCTTTCTGGTTGTATCACCGCTTGGTATGGCTCCTGCTCTGACCAAGACGGCAAGGAACTACAAACGGTCGTGAATGTGGCCCAATCCATCACACAAACCAGCCTCCCATCCATTGACTCTGTCTACACTTCCCGCTGCCTTGGCAAAGCAGCCAGCATAATTAAGGACCCCACGCACCCCGGACATTCTCTCTTCCACCTTCTTCCTTCGGGGGAAAAAGATACAAAAGTCTGAGGACATGTACCAACCGACTCAAGAACAGCTTCTTCCCTGCCGCTGTCAGACTTTTGAATGGACCTACCTCGCATTAAGCTGATCTTTCTCTACACCCTAGCTATGACTGTAACACTACATTCTGCATTCTCTCGTTTCCTTCTCTATGAACGGTATGCTTTGTATAGCGCGCAAGAAACAATACTTTTCACTGTATGTTAATACATGTGACAATAATAAATCAAATCAAAAAAACCAAGTGCTGGAAAATGGGATTAGGCCTGTGGGGGTTAGTTTTTCAGCTGGCACAATGTCAGAGTGGCCACAATCTGTGCCGCAAATTCTGCTCTATTTTCTAAACATCTGGAAAGGAGGAAGGCTGGGGGAGTGGCAGTATGTGAATTGCTCCTGAGGAGAGCCAGCACAGACAGAATGGGTAACAGAGAAGATAAGAGGAGGCCATTCGGCCCTTCGAGCCTGCTCCGCCATTCATCACGATCATGGCTGATCGTCCAACTCAATCGCCTAATCCTGCTTCCTCCCCATAACCTTTGATCCCATTCGCCCCAAGTGCTATATCCAGCCGCCTCTTGAATACATTCAATGTTTTGGCATCAACTACTTCCTGTGGTAATGAATTCCACAGGCTCACCACTCTTTGGGTGAAGAAATGTCTCCTCACCTCCGTCCTAAATGGTCTACCCCGAATCCTCAGACTGTGACCCCTGGTTCTGGACTCCCCCACTATCGGGAACATCCTCCCTGCATCTACCCTGTCTAGTCCCGTTAGAATTTTATAAGTCTCTATGAGATTCCCCCTCATTCGTCGGAACTCCAGTGAAAACGATCCTAACCGAGTCAATCTCTCCTCATACATCAGTCCCGCCATCCCTGGAATCAGCCTGGTAAACCTTCGCTGCGCTCCCTCGAGAGGAAGAACATCCTTCCTCAGAAAAGGAGACCAAAACTGCACACAATATGAATGGCCTTCCGTGCTGTTGCGGTTCTATGAATGAGGCAGAAGATAGGCACAGGTAGGGAGCACGAGAGATGGCTTTTTGTCTCCTCTCTCGGGCAGGATTGCAAAATCCAAATGGATATTGCGGGGTGGAGGGAGGTGGGGTACATGTGGTTGTTTTGAGTGCTGTGCCTGTACAGCAGACACTACACACAACTTAAGTAGCGCAACCTGTCTCAATTTTAAACTGTACTGTTGGTAAATCTCTTTCAATCCCTTTCCACAGTGGTGAGATACAGCGAGAGCGCAGCAGAGGTGAAGAAGCCTTGTCGCAATCAGATCCAAGGTAAGATACTTGAATAATGAAGGCAGGAAATGCTGGAAGCAGAGTTGACATTCGGGTCAATGATAGAAACTAGAAGCAGGAGGAGGCCATTCCGCCCTTCGAGCCTGCTCCGCCATTCATTATGATCATGGCTGATCGTCCAACTCCGTCATCTGTTCCTGCTTTCCCCCCATATCCTAAGATCTCTGTAGCCCCAGAGCTATATCTGACTTCTTCTTGAAAACATGCAATGTTTTGGCCTCAACTACTTTCTGTGGTAGAGAGTTCCACAGATTCACCACTTCTGGGTGAAGAAATTTCTCCTCATCTCAGTTCTAAATGGTTTACCCTGTATCCTTAGACTATGACCCCTGGTTCTGGACACCCCCACCGTTGGGAACATTCTTTCTGCATCTACCCTGTATAGTCCTGTTAAATTTTCATAGGTTTATATCAGATTCCCCCCCCGCCATTCTAAATTGCAGCGAATATAATCCTAACTAACTCAATCTCTCCTCGTACGTCAGTCCCACCCAGGAATCAGCCTGGTAAACCTTCGCTGCGCTCCCTCTATAGCAAGAACATCCTTCCTCAGATAAAGAAACCAAAACTGCACACATTGTTCCAGGTGTGGCCTCACCAAGGCCCTGTACGATTGCAGCAAGACATTCCTGCTCCTGTACTCGAAACTTCTCGCTATGAAGGCCAACATAGCGAGGCCTTGTGGTATTATCACTCGACTATTAATCCAGAAACTCAGCTAATATTCTGGGGGACCCGGGTTCGAATCCCACCATGGCAGCTGGTGGAATTTGAATTCAGTAAAAAAAAATATCTGGAATTAAGAAACTGCTATTGGCCATGAAACCATTGTCGATTTGTCGGAAAAACCCATCTGGTTCACTCATGTCCTTTAGCGGAGGAAATCTGTGTCCTTACTTGGTCCAGAGCCACAGCAATGTGGTTGACTCTCAATTGCCCTCAGGCAAGTAGGGCGGTACCCCACAAGTCATTGGCTGCCGCTTGGAAAAAGACCAGTTTAATCCTACTGTTTGAGCGGGATCTTCTCGACCTGCCCGCCATGGGAATCGTAGCAGGCGGGACATGGATCGTGTTGACTTCGGGTGAGATTTTCTGGCCTTGAGGCAAGTGCGGCCGGAAGATTCTGCATTTTGTTTCCTGTCTGCCAACCAGTTTTGTATCCATCTCAATACAATAACCCCAATTCCATGCGCTTTAATTTTACATGTAAATCCCCTTACGTGGGACATTTGTCGAAAGTCTTCTGAAAGTCCAAATCACTCACATCCACTGGCTCCCCTCATCAACTCTACTAGTTACACCCCCCCCCAAGAACTCCAGTTGATTTGTCAAGCATGATTTCCCTTTTGTAAATTCTGCCACTGTTTTCCAAGTGCTCTGCCCTTAAATCTTTTATAATGGACTCTAGAATTTTCCCCACTACCAACGTCAGGCTGACTGGTTTATAATTCCGTTTTCTCTCTACCTCCCATTTTAAACGTTGGGCTTACATTTGCCACCCTCCAATCTGCAGGAACTGTTTCAGAGTCTAAAATCTTGGAAGATGACCACCAATGCATCCACTATTTCCAGGGCTACTTCCTTAAGTACTCTGCGATGTAGAGTATCAGGCCCAGGAGATTTATTGGCCTTCAATCCCATCAATTTCCCCAAAACCATTTCCCGACTAATACTGATTTCCTTCAGTGCGGCGCTCCCTCAGTGCTGACCCTCTGACAGTGCGGCACTCCCTCAGCACTGACCCTCTGACAGTGCAGCACTCCCTCAGCGCTGACCCTCTGACAGTGCGGCACTCCCTCAGCGCTGACCCTCTGACAGTGCGGCACTCCCTCAGTACTGACCCTCTGACAGTGCGGCACTCCCTCAGTACTGACCCTCTGACAGTGCGGCACTCCCTCAGTACTGACCCTCTGACAGTGCGGCGCTCCCTCAGTGCTGACCCTCTGACAGTGCAGCACTCCCTCAGTACTGACCCTCTGACAGTGCGGCACTCCCTCAGTTCTGACCCTCTGACAGTGCGGCACTCCCTCAGTACTGACCCTCTGACAGTGCGGCGCTCCCTCAGTGCTGACCCTCTGACAGTGCAGCACTCCCTCAGTACTGACCCTCTGACAGTGCGGCACTCCTTCAGTTCTGACCCTCTGACAGTGCGGCACTCCCTCAGTACTGACCCTCTGACAGTGCAGCACTCCCTCAGTACTGACCCTCTGACAGTGCAGCACTCCCTCAGTACTGACCCTCTGACAGTGCTGCACTCCCTCAGTACTGACCCTCTGACAGTGCAGCACTCCCTCAGTACTGACCCTCTGACAGTGCAGCACTCCCTCAGTACTGACCCTCTGACAGTGCTGCACTCTGCCGACCCTGCGGCAGGGCTGCATTCCCCCACTATTGCCTTGAATGCAAGCTGATATCATTTGTTCTACTACTGTTTTTAGTATCTTGTTGCCCGCAGCCATGTCCCTATCGTGATCCTCTCCTCTCAGTGACTCCGCTTGTCTCTCTGTCTCTCTCTCTCTCGCATCGCTCCCATCCCTCGCTCAGGTCAGAAGCGGGTCCACGACCTCTGCCGGATTCTCCGGGTGCGTCCAGTCGTGGAGGACACGGCCAGCGAACTCTACCTGAGGGCCTATGAGCATCAGAGCTTCCTACACGTCACTCTGGAGAAGAAGGAAGCCTTGGTGGGCTGCTGTGTTCACGTCTCCTGCCGCCAGCACAACTGGCCGCTGACCATGAGCACCGTCTGCTCGCTCCTCCATGTGGAGCCTGGTCTGTTCTCAGCAGTCTACCAGCAGCTGGTGAAAGAGCTCACCCTGGATATCCCCACTCTGAGCCTCCAGGACCTGGTGAAAACTCACTGTGATGGGTCAGTACATCCCCGCTTATTCTCACTGACCTCCCAGTGCACAACTCCCGTCTTCCTCCTTTAAACAGCTTCACTGCTTCCAGGGAGGTTAACTAAAGCAGCTTCACACTCAAAAGGGATCGCCACATGGGTGGCACGGTAATTAGCGCTGCTGCCTCACAGCGCCAGGGACCCGGGTTCAATTCCCGGCTTGGGTCACTGTCTGTGCGGAGTCTGCACGTTCTCCCCCGTGTCTGCGTGGGTTTCCTCCGGGTGCTCCGGTTTCCTCCCACAGTCCCAAAGATGTGCTGGTTCGGTGCTAAATTCTCCCTCAGTGTAACCCGAACAGGCACCAGAGTGTGGCAACTAGGGGATTTTCACAGTAACTTCATTGCAGTGTCAATGTAGCCATGATGTGGAGATGCCGGCATTGGACTGGGGTGGGCACAGTAAGAAGTCTCACAACACCAGCTTAAAAGTCCAACAGGTTTATTTGGAATCACGAGCTTTCGGAGCGCCGCTCCTTCATCAGGTGAGTGGTAACAAATAAATCACCTCACACTCATCTGATGAAGGAGCGGCGCTCCGAAAGCTCGTGATACCAAATAAGCCTGTTGGACTTGAATCTGGTGTTGTGAGACTTCTTACTGTGTTAATGTCAGCCTACTTGTGACGCTAATCAATAAACCTTAAACCAATTGGCATTCAGATGAAATGGGCTCTGAGCCCCCCACAGCTGAGGAGGCAGGTGTTGCAAGCTCTCAGGGCCCCTGGCATTGCCCACCCCCTCCTGGGTATTCTGTCCGAATCGCTAGCACCAATGTTTGTGAGCAGTGTGGTCCCTGCTTCTTGCATGCACCCTGACCACATTCAGGTTAGCTTCAGTAATATGTGGAATACTGGGGAAAAGGCGGTGTTGTCTCTAAGCTACATTCACAAAACTCAAATTAAACCGCCATTTAAAGCAACTCCTATCAGCAGGCGCTGCAAACATGGCATAGGTCAGATGGTGTCCGAATGAGAACTAGCTACTCGCCCTTCTATGCTGACCCCCTTGCTGTCGCCCACTGGCCTTTGACCTGGGTCACTGGTGGCCAGTCATCCTCTTGAACAACTGCAGTCCCTGTGGTGTAGGTACACCCACAGTGCTGTCAGGGAGGGAGTTCCCGGATTTTGACCCAGCGACAGTGAAGGAACGGCCGATATCTTTCCAAGTCGGGTTGGCGAGTGGCTCGGAGGGGAACTTGCAGGTGGTGGCGTTCCCCATGTGTCTGCTGCCCTTGTCCTTCTAGATGGGAGAGGTCGTGGGTTTGGAAGGTGCTATCTAAGGAACCTTGGCAAGTTGCTGCAGTGCATCTTGTAGATGGTACACACTGCTGCTACTGAGCGTCGGTGGTGGAGGGAGTGAGTGTTTGTGGATGGGGTGCCAATCAAGCGGGGCTGCTTTGTCCTGGATGATGTCGAGCTTCTTGAGTGATGTTGGAGCCGCACCCATCCAGGCAAGTGGGGAGTATTCCATCACACTCCTGACTGGTGGACAGGCTTTGAAAGGTCAGGAAGTCAGTTACTCGCTGCAGGATTCCCAGCCTTTGACCTGCTATTGTAGCAAATTAATGTATATGCCTGGGTCCAGTTCAGTTTCTGGTCAATGGTAACCCTCAGGATGTTGATAGTGGGGGTGATTCAGCGATGCCATTGAATGACAAGGGGTGATGGTTAGATCCTTTCTTGTTGGAGATGGCATTTGTGTGGCATGGACGTTACTTGTCACTCATCAGCCCGAGCATGATTACTGTCCGGGTCTTGCTCTGTATGGACCTGGTGTCTGAGGATTCGCAAATGGTGCTGAACATGGTGCAATCAGTAGCGAACATCCCCACTTCTGACCATTGATGGAAGGTTATTGATGAAGCAGCTGAAGGAGGTTGGGCCTAGGACCGAGGCCCTGAGGAACTCCTGCAGTGATGTCCTGGAGCTGAGCTGATTGACCTCCAACCACAACCACCTTCTTTTGTGTTGGGTATGAGTCCGGCCAGCGCAGTGCGTTGCCCCCCCCTCGCACTGGCTCAGCCAGCACAGCGTGTTGCCACCCCCTCCCCCGGCTCGGCCAGCACAGCGCATTCTCCCCCCCCCCCCTCGCACTGGCTCGGCCAGCACAGCGTATTGCCACCCCCTCCCCCGGCTCGGCCAGCACAGCGCATTCTCCCCCCCCCGCCGCCGCCGCACTGGCTCGGCCAGCACAGCGTGTTGCCACCCCCGGCTCGGCCAGCGCAGTGCGTTTCCCACCCCACCCCCCCTCTGGCTCGGCCAGCGCAGCGCGTTGCCCCCGCTATGTCCCCCCTCCCCTTCGGCTCGGCTAGCCCAACGCGGTGCACCCAACCACCCCCCCCCCCCCCCCCCCCACTGGCTCGGCTAGCCCAGCGCGTCCCCCCTCTCCCCCCCCCCACCCCTAGCGCATTCTCCCTGATTCCCAGCGCGTTTAGTTTTGCTACAGTAAGAAGTCTCTCAACGCCAGGTTAAAGTCCAACAGGTTTATTTGGAATCACGAGCTTTCGGAGAGCCGCCCCTTCATCAGGTGAGTGCTGATGTGAGAAGGAGCGGCGCTCTGATAACTCATGATTCCAAATAAACCTGTTGGACTTTAACCTGGTGTTGTGAGACTTCTTACTGTCCAACGCCGGCATCTCCACATCTTAATTCTGCTCAGGCTCCTTGATGCCACCCTGTCAAATGCTGTCTTGACATCAAGAATAGCCATTCCCATCGCATCTCTGGAATTCAGATCTTGTCCACGTTTGGGCCAAGGGTGTGATGAGATCGGGGCCCAATGGCGTTGGTGGAACCCAAACTGAGCGTCAGTGAGCAGCTTGCTGCTGTGTGTGAGACAGTGAGGGGTGTCGGGATCTCCAGTGCCCACTGCCACTCTGATTTTCTTCCCCTCCCTGCCCCCTCTTCGCAGGTTCAGTTTGTTCCAGAATTCTGCCTCAGTCCCGGCCGTGTTTTTGGAGGATAAAGACAAGCTGGTGAACCGTGCCCTGCAGCTTGTGGAGCTGGCCAGTGAGACGTGGCTGGTGACTGGGAGACACCCTGTGCCCATCATCACGGCGGCCGCTTACCTGGCCTGGCAGTCTCTGCAGCCCGGGCACCGTCTGAAGTGCAGCCTGGGGAGGTTCTGCAAGCTGGCGGGGGTCAGGCAGCCCCCGCCCGCCTCACAGCGGGTCAAGGAGATGGTTGGCATTCTAATCAGGCTGGCATCGCAGCTAGCGTGGCTGTCATCTCAGCGGATCGATGCCAAGACTGTGGTGAAGTACACCAATGACATTCTCCGCCATCGGGCCCTATTACTCCGACAGACGCTAAGCCTCGCCTGGGCAGAGAACGCCAGCGGGCAGACTGACCCCAGCGAAGGAACCAGGACAGAAACGGACAGGGAGGCGGAGGGCGAGGCAAGTGGGGAGACCGGGCCCCCTCTTCAGAACCAGCCGAGCCCAAACGGGGACAGGCCGAGGCACAAACACGCAGCGCCGATCTTCCTCCCTCCGTGCCTCACGCAAAGCAAGAGGAGGAAAGCCTGCCCGGAAGCAGAGGGCAGCCGAGGCAGCAAGCCGATCACAGGAGAGGAGGAGATATCGGACAGTGAAATCGAGCAGTACCTGAGGACGCCCGAGGAGGTGGCAGCCTTCCGGGAAGCACGTGCTGTTCTGTGAATGGTTCCCTGGGGACTATCGCTTACTCAATGCTGCTTACTGTAGGGATCCACTGTCCTGCTGGGGGAAGGGAGGAGGGCTGGGGTAGGTGCCTGCTTCTGGCTTCCCTTTGTAGATGTTCCTGTCTCGAAAGGATCGCGAGGGTACCTCACCGTGTAACACCAAGCACTGAGGGTACTTCACCATGTAACGCCAAGGGTACCTTGCCGTGTAATACCAAGTGCTGAGAATATCTCACCGTATAGCACCGAGGGAACCTCGCCACGTAACACCAAGCACCGAGGGAACCTCGCCGCGTAACACCAAGCACCGAGGGAACCTCGCCGCGTAACACCAAGCACCGAGGGAACCTCGCCGCCTAACACCAAGCGCCGAGGGAACCTCGCCGCGTCACACCAAGCGCCGAGGGAACCTCGCCGCGTCACACCAAGCGCCGAGGGAACCTCGCCGCGTCACACCAAGCGCCGAGGGAGCCTCGCCGCGTAACACCAAGCGCCGAGGGAGCCTCGCCGCGTAACACCAAGCGCCGAGGGAACCTCGCCGCGTAACACCAAGCGCCGAGGGAACCTCGCCGCGTAACACCAAGCGCCGAGGGAACCTCGCCGCGTAACACCAAGCGCCGAGGGAACCTCGCCGCGTAACACCAAGCGCCGAGGGAACCTCGCCGCGTAACACCAAGCGCCGAGGGAACCTCGCCGCGTAACACCAAGCGCCGAGGGAACCTCGCCGCGTAACACCAAGCGCCGAGGGAACCTCGCCGCGTAACACCAAGCGCCGAGGGAACCTCGCCGCGTAACACCAAGCGCCGAGGGAACCTCGCCGCGTAACACCAAGCGCCGAGGGAACCTCGCCGCGTAACACCAAGCGCCGAGGGAACCTCGCCGCGTAACACCAAGCGCCGAGGGAACCTCGCCGCGTAACACCAAGCGCCGAGGGAACCTCGCCGCGTAACACCAAGCGCCGAGGGAACCTCGCCGCGTAACACCAAGCGCCGAGGGAACCTCGCCGCGTAACACCAAGCGCCGAGGGAACCTCGCCGCGTAACACCAAGCGCCGAGGGAACCTCGCCGCGTAACACCAAGCGCCGAGGGAACCTCGCCGCGTAACACCAAGCGCCGAGGGAACCTCGCCGCGTAACACCAAGCGCCGAGGGTCAGTTGACTTTATGCACACTAAACGTTCTCAAAGCTGCTCCCACGTAGCGTTACTGGATTATGATCAGGAGCCCATGTCCTCCTTACCAACCTCTCTCCCATACACAGGATGTGGAGAGCAGATATACCCAGGCTACTGTGACTGAGATCAAACACATTGACTGAGCTGCCATGTTGCCTGAGGAGGAGGCCATTCAGTCCCTCCAGCCTGCACCCCCGCCCCCCAGTCATGGCTGATCTATACTTGAATTCCACTTGCCTGACCAATCTGAGTGTTAATTATGTAAAGCGTTTTGTCCGAGAGAATGCTGTTGGTATCTTTGTGCAATGAAAGGTATGATTATAATGATGTGCAGAAGCCTGTTAATAAAGGCCTTGGATTCTGAAGCAGTGACACTGCTGCCCATGACCACGTGTCTCAGTCTCATTTTCAGGAGAGCAGAGCCTGCGTTCTCCTACACTTCTATTTCTCTGATCGATCAGCCTTACTCCAGGACTCAGTGGAGTCGACAGTAACTGCCACGCGCCTCCAGACTGACCGACAGGAATTCGAGGCTGATTAGAGTCTGTTCTCTGCATTGGGTCTTATTTATTCAACGCCCAGTGGGACTGTGAAGCATTTAAATAAAAAAACAATCTGTTTTCATGATGTTTGATCATTGTCACCCTCTGTCCTGCCTCAGTGCTCCCCCCCCCCCCCCCCCCCCTCGCCCCACGACAGG
>NW_027591581.1:72500-82844 GCF_964213995.1 Mustelus asterias | reverse complement strand
AGAGCATACCATTCATAGAGAAGGAAAGGAGAGAGTGCAGAATGTAGTGTTACAGTCATAGCTAGGGTGTAGAGAAAGACCAACTTAATGCAAGGTAGGTCCATTCAAAAGTCAGCAGGGAAGAAGGTGTTCTTGAGTCGGTTGGTACGTGACCTCAGACTTTTGTATCTTTTTCCCGAAGGAAGAAGGTGGAAGAGAGAATGTCCGGGGTGCGTGGGGTCCTTGATCATGCTGGCTGCTTTGCCGAGGCAGCGGGAAGTGTAGACAGAGTCAATGGATGGGAGGCTGGTTTGCGTGATGGATTGGGCTACATTCACGACCTTTTGTAGTTCCTTGCGGTCTTGGGCAGAGCAGGAGCCATACCAAGCTGTGATACAACCAGAAAGAATGCTTTCTACGGTGCATCTGTAAAAGTGTAAAATGTATGTGGGATAGTTTGGGAGTGGAGGGAGAATCCATGACTGAGGCATCAGGTGTAGAAGTTATGGTGAGCAGGCGGGTAAGTGGAGCTGAGTCCATGAAAAGATCAGCCGTGATCTTATTGAATGGCAGAGCAGGCTCGAGGGGCCAGATGGCCTACTCCTGCTCCTAGTTCTTATGTTCTTATTGTGTTCTCCTGCGGTTATGTCGAGACCCGGCTGGGCGCGATTATCATTGCCGCAGTGGGAAGGGGGCCAATGTCTTGTAACCCCTCCCCCAGCCCCCATCCCCTCGGTTTACCTACGAAGGAGCTGCCGCCATCTTGGACCGGAAGCTGCGAGGGCCGGTGTCTCCCGCTGGCAACGGGAGAGGAGCAAACGTTATTTTGTCTTGACGATCCTTTCTCTGGCAAAGCACGGTGATGCCTAACTCTGTTGTGCCAAGTAGTTTTACGTTGGTCGCATTCTGTGCAAGAAGGACTCCCTCTAGTGGTGTTTGGAATAACCATCGATCCTTGATTTATTGGACAGCATCGCGCCCACAGCACAGAAACAGGCCACTCGGCCCAACTGCTCCATGCTGCCCTGCAGCTCCACCCGAGCCTCCTCCCCGCTCCTCTTCACCTCACTCCGTCTCCATCTGTCCAAAGATGTGCGGGTTAAGTTGATTGGCCATGCTAAAATTGACCCTAGTGTCAGGGGGATTAGCAGGGTAAATATTGCAGGGTTATGGGGATAGGGCCTGGGTGGGATTGTGGTCGCTACAGACTCGATGGGCCAAATGGCCTCCTTCTGCTCCGTAGGGATTCTATGTACATATCCTCCCATTCCTTTCTCCCTCATCTGTTAACGCAGCCTTAGCACCGCTGCCTCACAGCACCAGGGATCCAGGTTCAATTCCCGGCTCGGGTCACTGTCTGTGTGGAGTCTGCACGTTCTCCCCCGTGTCTGCGTGGGTTTCCTCCAGTTTCCTCCCACAGTCTGTAAGACGTGCTGGTTAGGGTGCATTAGCCGTGCTAAATTCTCCCTCGGTGTACCCAAACAGGCGCCGGAGTGTGGCGACTGGGGGATTTTCACAGTAACTTCATTGCAGTGTTAATGTAGCCATGATGTGGAGATGCCGGCGTTGGACTGGGGTGGGCACAGTAAGAAGTCTCACACCGTCAGGTTAAAATCCAACTGGTTTATTTGGAATCACGAGCTTTCGGAGCGCGACTCCTTCCTCAGGGGAATGAATTCCAAATAAACCGGTTGGACTTTAACCTGGTGTTGTGAGACTTCATTGCAGTGTTAATGTAAGCCTACTTGTGACACGAATAAAATAAACTTTAAATGCATCAAATCAATTCCCCCTCAGCCGCATCCTGTGGTAGTGAGTTCCCCCACTCGCTGAGTTAGGAAGTTTTTACAAACTTCATTGATAAACGATAATTCCTTTTAAATAAAAGCAAATTACTGCGGATGCTGGAATCTGAAACCAAAAGAGAAAATGCTGGAAAATCTCAGCAGGTCTGGTAGCATCTGTAAGGAGAGAAAAGAGCTGAGGTTTCGAGTCTAAGACTAAGGAAATTTGGCATGTCAGCTACGACTTTCACCAACATTTACAGATGCTCCATAGAAAGCATTCTTTCTGGTTGTATCACAGCTTGGTATGGGCTCCTGCTCTGCCCAAGACCGCAAGGAACTACAAAAGGTCGTGAATGTAGCCCAATCCATCACACAAACCAGCCTCCCATCCATTGACTCTGTCTACACTTCCCGCTGCCTCGGGAAAAGCAGCCAGCATAATTAAGGACCCCACGCACCCCGGACATTCTCTCTTCCACCTTCTTCCGTCGGGAAAAAGATACAAAAGTCTGAGGTCACGTACCAACCGACTCAAGAACAGTTTCTTCCCTGCTGCTGTCAGACTTTTCAATGGACCTACCTCGCATTAAGCTGATCTTTCTCTACACCCCTAGCTATGACTGTAACACTACATTCTGCACTCTCTCCTTTCCTTCTCTATGAACGGTATGCTTTGTCTGCATAGCGTGCAAGAAACAATACTTTTCACTCTATGTTAATACATGTGACAATAATAAATCAAATCAAATCCAGGTGACCCTTTGTCAAAGCTAAAAGACATAGAGAGTGGGAGATATTTATACTGCAGGGGGAGGGGATGAAAGATGAGTCATAGCCACAGAAACCAGGGGAAAGGCTGCTAATGGCAGCCCACAGAGAGAATAAAGGGTGTGAATGGCCAACTGGCAGAGAAGCTGAAATCAGATGGGAAGCCGTGACAGATGAAGATGTGGGGGGAGGGGGGAGATGGGTGGGAGAGAGGTAAAGTTGAGAAAAAGGAGAAAAGGTAAGAAAAGAGGGATAAAAAGGGGGAGGGGGGAGAGTGGGGGGAGGAATAAAAAATGAAGAAAGACAATAAAGAAATAAAAGGTCGAGAACAGTAAAAAATTAAATGAAATAGAATGAAAACAGAGGGGTCGCGGTGGGGTCGAGCGAATCATCTGAAGTTGTTGAATTCGATGTTGAGACCGGAAGGCTGTAAAGTGTCCAGCCGGAAGATGAGATGCTGTTCCTCCAGTTTGCGTTGAGCTTCACTGGAACATTGCAGCAGGGCCAAGGACAGACATGTGGGCACGGGGAGCAGGATCGTGGGTTAAAATGGCAGCAACCGGAAGGTCAGGGTCCTGATTGCACGCAGACCGAAGGTGCTCAGCAAAGTGATCACCCCAGTCTACACTTGGTCTCTCCAATATAGAGGAGACCACATTGGGAGCAGCGAATGCAATAGACCAAATTGGAAGAGGTGCAAGTGAAACGCTGCTTAACCTGGAATGAGTGTTTTGGGCCTTGGATGGTGAGCATAGAAGGGGCAGGTTTTACACCTTCTGCGATTGCATGGGAAAGTGCCATGGCCAATATGATTCTCATCCCCCAGTCTCCTCCACCTAACCCTTGATCCCCTTATTAATCAAGGATAATACCTTTTGCATGCTCAGATAGCAATAAGAAATGAGCAGATAGTTATTTTTAGCTACATTGACTAAGGGGTCAACAGGACACCACGGGGTAAATACCCTCGCTCTTAAATAGTGCCACGCTTACGTAGAATCTACAATGCAGCACCAGGCCATTTCACCCTACAGATCCACGCTGGTGTAAGAAGCTGTTGCTTCCCTCTGACAGGACAGATGGGAAGTGAGCTTCAATGCTTCATCTTAAACCGACGGCACCTCCGACAGTGCAGCACTGCCTCGGTACTCACTTGATTTGATTTATTATTGTCACATGTATTAACATACAGTGAAAAGTATTTGTCTCTTGTGCACTATACAGACAAAGCATACCGTTCATAGAGAAGGAAAGGAGAGAGTGCAGAATGTAGTGTTACAGTCATAGCTCGGGTGTAGAGAAAGATCAACTTAATGCAAGGTAGCTCCATTCAAAAGTCTGACAGCAGCAGGGAAGAAGCTGTTCTTGAGTCGGTTGGTACGTGTCCTCAAACTTCTGTATCTTTTTCCCGAAGGAAGAAGGTGGAAGAGAGAATGTCCGGGGTGCGTGGGGGTCCTTGATTATGCTGGCTGCTTTTCCGAGGCAGCGGGAAGCATAGACAAAGTCAATGGATGGGAGGCTGGTTTGCGTGATGGATTGGGCTGCATTCACAGCCCTTTGTAGTTCCTTGCGGTCTTGGGCAGAGCAGGAGCCCAGACCAAGCTGTGATACAACCAGAAAGAATGCTTTCTATGGTGCATCTGTAAAGGTTGGTGAGAGTCGTAGCGGACATGCCAAATTTCCTTAGCCTCCTGAGAAAGTAGAGGCGTTGGTGGGGCTTTCTTAACTATAGTGTCGGTATTTGGGGGCCAGGACAGGTTGATGGTGATCTGATGGGATTGGTGGGATGGGAAGGGCTTGTCATAAGACCATAAGATATAGGAGCAGAATTAGGCCACTCGGCCCATCAAGTCTGCTCTGCCATTCAATCATGGCTGATATTTTTCTCATCCCCATTCTCCTGCCTCTTCCCCATAACCCTTGATCCCCTTATTGATCAATCTCTGTCTTAAAGACACTCAATGACCCGGCCTCCACAGCCTTCTGCGGCAAAGAGTTCCACAGATTCACCACCCTCTGGCTGAAGAAGTCCCTCCTCATCTCAGTTTTAAAGGAGCGTCCCTTCGCTCTGAGGTTGTGCCCTCGAGTTTTCGTCTCTCCCACTAGTGGAAACATCCTCTCCACGTCCACTCGGTCCAGGCCCCTCAGCGTTCTGTAAGGGGTAAAGCAGTTGGTTTAATTGTGTGTTTGTTTTTGAATCGCAGGGACAGGGGCCCCGCCATGAACAAGCTGCGGCAGAGTCTGCGACGTAAGAAGCAGCCGTACGTACCCGAGGCCAGCCGCCCTCACCAGTGGCAAGCTGACGAGGAGGCCGTTCGCAAGGGCAAGTGCAGCTTCCCGGTTAGGGTGAGTACAGCCCCTCGCTGACACTTCCACGATGGGGAGTAAATGGTGAGGCGCTTCACAAAATCGCATGGTCGGACAAGAGTCTCACAGCGAGGACCACAATATACATAGAATAGAAGCCCTACAGTGCAGAAGGAGGACATTCGGCCCATCGAGACTGCATTGTCGGAGAGTCAGTGCAATGTACCCAGGGCCTTTCCCCGTAACCCCATATATTTACACCGCTAATCCCTCTAACCAACACATCTTTGGACACTAAGTGGCAATTTAGCATGGCCAATCCACCTAACCAACACATCTTTGGACACTAATGGGTAATTTATAGAGTCACAGAGGTTTACAGCATGGAAACAGGCCCTTCGGCTCAACTTGTTCATGCCGCCCTTTTTTTTTAAAACCCCTAAGCTAATCCCAATTGCCCGCATTTGGCCCATATCCCTCTATACCCATTGTACCCATGTAACTGTCTAAATGCTTTTTAAAAGACAAAATTGTACCCGCCTCTACTACTACCTCTGGCAGCTTGTTCCAGACACTCACCACACTCTGTGAAAAAATTGCCCCTCTGGACCCTTTTGTATCTCTCCCCTCTCACCTTAAACCTATGCCCTCTACTTTTCGACTCTGGGAAAAGATATCAAGCTGATCTATGCCCCTCATTATTTTATAGACCTCTATAAGATCACCCCTCAGCCTTCTACACTCCAGAGAAAATAGTCCCAGTCTATCCAGCCTCTCCTTATAACTCAAACCATCAAGTCCCGGTAGTATCTTTTTCTGCACTCCTTCTAGGTTAATAATATTCTTTCTATAATAGGATGACCAGAACTGCACACAGTATTCCAAGTGTGGCCTTACCAATGTCTTGTACAACTTCAACAAGACGTCCCAACTCCTGTATTCAATGTTCTGACCGATGAAACCAAGCATGCCGAATGCCTTCTTCACCACTCTGTCCGACTGTGACTCCACTTTCAAGGAGCTATGGACATGTACCCCTAGATCTCTTTGTTCTGTAACTCTCCCCAACTGAGTAAGTCCTGCCCTGGTTCAATCTACCAAAATGCATCACCTCGCGTGGCCAATCCACCTAACCCGCACATCTTTAGACTGAGAGGAAACTACTGTGCAACCGTGTCGCAGTGGTTAAGGCGGGTGGCCAAGGGGTGGCACAGTGGTTAGCACTGCTGCCTCACAGCGCCAGGGACCCGGGTTCGATTCCAGCCTCAGGTCACTGTCTGTGTGGAGTCTGCACATTTTCCCCGTGTCTGCGTGGGTTTCCTCCGGGTGCTCCGGTTTCCTCCGGGTGCTCCGGTTTCCTCCCACAGTCCAAAGATGTGCAGGTTGGGTGGATTGGCCATGCTAAATTGCCCCTTAGTGTTAGGGGGATTAGCAGGAATAAGTGGGAATACGGACATGGGGCCTGGGTGAGATGGTTGTTGGTGCTGGCTTGATGGGCTGAATGGCCTCCTTCTACATTCTATGATGAAAGGGGCAACTCTGAAGGAATACCTTAGAGGAAATCAGAAAGAGGTGGAGAGGCTTAAGAATATAGGAGGCAGAAAAGGCCATTTGGCCCCTCCAGCATGGTGCACCATTTAGTCAGATCATGGCACACCTTTTACCCCGACTCCACCTTCCTGCAAAGCCCCATGGCCTTTGACCCTCTTGGCGTCGGGTTTGGCCAATGAGGGAACATCCACGGCCCCATGGGGTAGTGAATTCCAAAGAGTCACAACCCGCTGAGTGAAGACATTTCTCCTCACCTCAGTCCTAAAAGCCACTCCCCACCCCTTTATCCTGAGGGAATGTCCCCGGGTGTCAGACTAGCCAGCAACCCCCCCCCGTCCCAACCCGGAGAGGGAATTCCAGAGCTCGGGGCCCCTGTAGGGGCGATGGATATGGGGGAGCCCTCAGGAGGGCGGACTGGGAGGAATTCCGAAGTCTTGTAGAGCTGTGGAGTGGTGGGGGGAGAATTGCCTGGGAGCCAATGGGGAAAGGAATGGGGGCTTGCGGAGGTAATACAGGAGAAACCAAACGTGGGCTGGAGTGAGCGAGGGGGAGGGGAGGGGTTCATAGGGTTGGGGGCCGGATACACAACTAGAGGAGGAAGCAAAGATGGAGAGGGGTGAGGTCCTGGAGTGGGGGAGAGATTTGAACTCCCCGTTAGATGATGCCAGGGTGATATCTGTAGACAGAAAATACGACAGGTATAATTTTGAAATAATAACGCGTCCCCTATTCCGAACAGTATCTGGGTCATGTGGAAGTGGACGAGTCCCGTGGGATGCACGTGTGTGAAGATGCCGTGAAGAAACTAAAAGCCGTGAGTATTTTGGATTTTCCTGTCTAACCGGCCGGTGTTTGGGCCGCTCGCTCTCCGTGCCCAAGTTTAAAGTCTTCCCTGCTGTGTAAGAAAGAGAGCGCTTGCATTTATGTCGCCCCCCATCCTTTTCCCGACCTCAGGGCGCCCCAAACCACTTCGCAGCCGATGAGGTCATTTTAGAATGTGGCCACTGTCCAAGTGTAGTGTCATCATTCAGATCAGAACGTCCAAAGTGTTCCATGTAACCCGCCGGGATCATAAGTTTTTGCATCTTGTATTTGGCTAGGATCAGCCTATGTTTCACTCCAGGTATGATTCAAGTGACCCACGAGGGAGCTTTTACCATATTCTCCTCGTATGACAGACCTGCCATCCCAGGAATCAGCCTGGTAAACCTTCGCTGCGCTCCCTCTATAGCGAGGACATCTTTCCTCAGATAAGGACACCAAAACTGCACACAATACTCCAGGTGTGGCCTCAACGTCCTATACAATTGCAGCAAAACATCCCTATCCCTATACTCGAATCCTCTCGCTATGAAGGCCAACATACCATTTGCCTTCTTCACTGCCTGCTGTACCTGCACGCTTACTCTCAGCGACTGATGCACGAGGACACCAAGGTCTCGCTGAGTATCCACCTCTCTCAATTTACACCCATTCAAATAATAATCTGCCTTCCTATTGTTGTACCTGTTAATTTTCAGATACTTTCAACCAGTTTACTTACTCCAAGGTTTTACCCTGGTGTCCTTATTTGCAAGATGGACAAAGGACAAACACAAGTAAAGGTTCAGCAAGTTTATTAATAATAATACTATTAACCCTTAAATTACCCACATAGAACGGTACGGTAGCACGGTAGCACAGTGGTTAGCACTGCTGCTTCACAGCTCCAGGGTCCCGGGTTCGATTCCCGGCTCGGGTCACTGTCTGTGTGGAGTTTGCACATTCTCCTCGTGTCTGCGTGGGTTTCCTCCGGGTGCTCCGGTTTCCTCCCACAGTCCAAAGATGTGCGGGTTAGGTTGATTGGCCAGGTTAAAAATTGCCCCTTAGAGTCCTGGGATGCGTAGGTTAGAAGGATTAGCGGGTAAAATATGTGCGGATTGTGGTCGGTGCAGACTCGATGGGCCGAATGGCCTCCTTCTGCACTGTAGGGTTTCTATGATTCTATGATACCCCAGATTCAAGTATACTACCCGTAAAGGTGGTTTGGTTAAACTGCAGGCCCGATTCTCTGAGTCCCTCTGGTCTGTCTTCATGAAGGTGAATCTCGATGGCAGCTTCTTCCTTCCTTCCTTCTCTGGTCAGTCTTCCGAATGGTCACAGCCGTCTCCCTCGTCGAGTCTTCGCTCCTGTGTGACTCGAAGTGTGTCCCTTTATCCCCCAGCCTGCTTGCCTTTCCAGAAACTTCTCTGGCTTCCGGCCAATGAGGTCCCAGGAGGGGGTTCCAATACCCAGTGGGTTTCTTGATGTCTGCCTGACAGGACACCAGGGTCCGCCCCCCAGGTGTCCATCTCCATGTTGTTGAACTTGTTATCAGGTAAGGTATCTACAGGAACTCTTGGTGACAGAAAGTCTGGCTCGATCTGGGCTTCTAACAATAGGCCGGTGCATTTCAATGAGGTGCAATGATCTCCTGCTGAGTATCAGGAGAGTGCAACGACCTTGATGGGTGGTTGATGGGTCAGGCACAGACATGTTTGTGTATTTGTACAATTGGCCTGCCCGAGGTTTGACTGTGTTTGATTTTAATGTGCCCAATTCTTTAATTTAGGATATCCAATTTTATCAGCCTTAAAACTAGGCCCTGTTTATATCACCACACTATTATTGCTACTAAAGTGGATAACCTCACACTGATCCACATTATACTGCATCTGCCATGCATGTTGAGAGTGAAGTCCTACAGGGTATTTAAAGAAAGCAAAAGTTGATTCTCCACAGGCTCCTGCCACTCTCCCTCCTCCCTTTAGCAACGAGGTAAGACCATAAGACATAGGAGCGGAAGTAAGGCCATTCGGCCCATCGAGTCCACTCCACCATTTAATCATGGTTGATTTCAACTCCATTTACCCGCTCTCTCCCCATAGCCCTTAATTCCTCGAGAAATCAAGAATTTATCAATTTCTGTCTTGAAGACGCTCAACGTCTCGGCCTCCACAGCCCTCTGTGGCAATGAGTTCCACAGACCCACCACTCTCTGGCTGAAGAAATTTCTCCTCATCTCTGTTCTAAAGTGGCTCCCTTTTATTCTAAGGCTGTGCCCCCGCGTCCTAGTCTCCCCTGTTAATGGAAACAACTTCCCTACGTCCATCCTATCTAAGCCGTTCATTATCTTGTAAGTTTCTATCAGATCTCCCCTCAACCTCCTAAACTCCAATGAATATAATCCCACGATCCTCAGACATTCATCGTATGTCAGGCCTACCATTCCTGGGATCATCCGTGTGAATCTCCGCTGGACCCGCTCCAGTGCCAGTATGTCCTTCCTGAGGTGTGGGGCCCAAAATTGCTCATAGTACTCCAAATGGGGCCTAACCAGTGCTTTATAAAGCCTCAGAAGTACATCCCTGCTTTTGTATTCAATGGAGTCGCCAACCTTCCAGCGTTGAGTTGTAGTCTCTGGACCCAGTGTTGTGGGCAAAGCGCAGGAAGAAAATCAGGGAGCCTCTTAAAAAGAAAATACCTTTAATAAGTTCCATTGGACATTCTATTTGTTAGTTTATTAGCCTGAGATGGGGGAAGATGGCTGTCTGACAGAACAATTAATCCAGTCAGGTCCGCACACTTTTTGATTGGCGAAGGGAGGGAGGGGTCACAAGGATTGACAGGTTGGTCAGCCAATGGTGGGGATGTGGGGGCGGGACTTTGGCAGTCATGTGATGGAACCTCCAGCAACATGTCCAACCATAGCTGACAGCCTGAGATGGCGATGTCCCACGATGCATCCTGCGGCATGGTGGCACAGTGGTTAGCACTGCTGCCTCACAGCGCCAGGGACCCGGGCTCGATTCCCAGCTTGGGTCACTGTCTTTGCAGAGTTTGCACATTCTCCCCGTGTCTGCGTGGGTTTCCTCTGGGTGCTCCGGTTTCCTCCCACACTCCAAAGATGTGCGGGTTAGGTTGATTGGCCATG